>NC_142127.1:43651590-43954621 GCF_024610735.1 Ursus americanus
AGAAAAGATCAATAAATAATGTTGAGGCAATTTTTTTTTTTTTAGAATCTACCTCATACCACAAAAGAATAAACTTAGGTTTGTTTCTTCAAATAGCTAATCTATCATAAACCTAAGATAAGGAAATATTTTAAAGACTTATAATGTACATGCATTTCTAAGCAAGGCAAAGGCAAACACATAGAATTGCCTCTAATGTAAAACTAAAACACTAAAAATGCTTCCATAATCAAAGTTGCATGATAAATGATAAAACTGGGGGAATATTTAGAATGTAAGACACAAAAGGTTTTACATATTTAGTGTAAAATACATATTAAGGGCTTTCACAAAATCAATAAGAGGATAATAGAAACATAGAAGTATGAAGTGAATTTTTAAGAGAAAAGCAAAGGAAAATTAAACTATTTGAAGAGTTTCTCCAACTCTGTAATGATCTAAGAAAAATTTTAAATCATCATTTTCCTTTATCAGACTGGAAACCATCAAGGTTGACAACGTAGATTTTTTAATCAAACTGGAAAAACTGGAAAAATGCAATGAAAGCTCAGCAACGTCAGGAAATGTGCCAAAGTGTCAAACACAAAGTGCATTTTAAGTACAGAAGGAAACTATTGTTCAGACACTTGATATGTTTCTATTGTGTATAATCCCGAGGACAGGTTTTTACTGACTCTCATTTAAAGTGTGTCCTTGACTTTAAAAGATGGAAGATTTGGAAAGGTTTTTGTTTAGTTATTTCAGAGGTAGGTAGATGGTGGAGGGGGGTGGGTAGGAACTGCTAGTTTTGCCCTTAGATTTTTTTTTTTTTAAAACTACGAACTCTCTCCCTATTTGGAACAGTCTAGTGCAAAGAACAAGATACTGTTATATTCATAAAATATACAAGTACTGTCAGGGAACTCAGTGATTCTCGACAAATCTTTAAAATTATCTACATCTCTGAAATCACCAAATAGTAATGTACAAGTGTTCATACTGTTCAAATAGCATACTGTTCAAATAGTCTCAGTAAGAATGCTTGTATTTATTAGAAAATACACACCAGTTCGAAATGTGAATATATTATAGTGAGCTACCCTCTTCTACGATCACAAGTTCTTTCTCTATGACCTTGACGGTTCTCAGCAATTTTCAATAGTTTATGACCAGTGATAACCTGATTAGAATACCTTAATGAGGAAAAATGCAGCTATTTGCTTCTTTACGACCAAAGTAATAATCTGCCTGTCTTTGGAAATGGCATTAACAATTTTTAACTGAATGCATATCCATGTGGAAATGAATCCGGCATGACAAGAATAAGGCACCAACAAGCTCAATGAGAAAGAACACCTTCATGCAGATATCGCCTCACACTCCATACCCAAGAGAATGTGTGCTGTCAAGAGAACTAACCTCATCAAGAATTTAGAAAGGAAATGCATAACTTATTCAAACAGACTCAATTTGTTTTAAGACATGAATTATTAACAAACAACCCATAAGCAGGTGTCATCTTAGGTACCATTTTTAATGGAAAGGGGCCAATTATGGTTTACAGATGTGGAAAGGATGTCACCAATAGTGGGAGGTTCTAGACCTGTATTCTGCCACTTCAGCTTCCTGAAAAAGGAATGGAATCTGAGCTGTGGATAGGGAAGGTACAAAATAAAAATCTAGTCTTATACATAAGGGGACAAAGACAAGGTCTTTTTATTAGAAACCACTGCCAACCAAAAAATTCAGTGAAAGTACATCTTTGGTTAGTTGGTTATTTTTTTTTCCTAGAGGAAAAAAGGGATAAAGGTTGACAATACACACATTGTGTGCTCACTATCTCCACATCTACCAGGTAGAGCCTTTTCTAATGATTGTAAAGGGCCAGAAAATCTGCTTACAGAGAATCACATTCTATGAACTGATGAGTTACAAAACAGCATGATTTATATTTGGGAAACAATGATCCTTAACCAAATATTAACTACTAATTTACTGAATAAAAACTGAGAGTGGGCAGCTTAAACCAATCTTATGAGCTTTCATATGCTGATGTTCAATCACATTAATAATTTAGCTACATTTAATTGTGAAATTAATATCATACGCAAGTTTTATTAGTCATTATTTCATGGTTTTAAATATAAATACTTCCAATTAATCCCAGGCATGAGTCTATGAGATAGGTATCTACATTTTCAGATTAAAAAAAAAAAAAGAAAAAAAGCAAGCAAGCAAGCAAGAAAGCAGATATACAGAAGTTAATTTGTCCAAAATTTCCTAACTATTCAATGGGTGAGCCAGGGTTGAACACCAGATCTCCCTGAAATGCCAAGCCTATAGCCCTTAGACTATTCCTAGAATGTCTCTGATTGTCACTTCACACAGATAACTCACTAGTTTAAGGCAACAAAGGTGACTCTGGAGTCTGGTCAGATGAAGAATAACCTCCATTGTCGCCTGACATCAAACTGGCAGCTCTGTCCCTGTGCCTGCTGAGCCAGGGGCCCTGGGAGCCCCAGCCACGAAAGGAATAGGCCAGAACCACCTCTTGCTGCCATAGCAATGATGCTCAGGCCTCCTGGGTTGTTGGATATTCCCTTTAGGAATTTTTCCTTTGGCACCTCACTGGACCTCACAATCTACTGCCCCAGTGAGGACAGCATTCTCCAGTCTCACATTAATAATCCCAGGCAGAGAAAGACAGTTCTGATACTTGGTTCTGGCTAAGAAAAGTCAGTGCTAACAACTTCCCAGAGTCCAATGAGAAGAACTAATCTCAGGGGGAAGTGCTGAGAGGGTAGGGAAAGGGCCCACAGATATTTACAACTTCTATATTTGCATAAAGATTCTGAAAAGGTTCATTAAGGCATCTGAGAAACCAGACATGATGTTAACTAAGGCAAAAAAAAAAAACTGAAACTGCATAGTAACTGGCATTTCAGAGATTTGGACTTTCCTTATTTAAAACAGAGAGAGTATTGTTTACACTGCCTTGGAAGTTGTTCAAAGATGTGTATTTTTAATAAGACTGAATCATGTTTTCAATCCAGCCAAAGTGATTTTATTCCATGAATACATTTTCCATGTACCATATAGTAATATTTTCAATACAATTAGCTGTCAGTCCCCAGCCTGGTGGGCACCTGACACATAGTAAGCTTTCAATAAGTATCTGTTGAATGAAAACAAAACAAAATTAATGAACTATTCATACTTCCAGGAAGATGCCTTATTCTTGCTATACTTGGTTACCTATTAAGTAGCCTCAAACCCAATCCTCCCCAACTAATTCAAATTTAAAACCCCCCTCTCAAAAGTCATACCTGTCCTAAAGCTCAACTTCATCCCTCAGTGGAGCCCAAGATTCCCAGCCCTCATCCTCCTTGACCACAGCAAAGATTAATAACCAGAACTCTCCTTGTGTCCAAGCTTCCCCAGTGCTGCCTGGAAAAGACCCAAGTTGGCCCAGGGACCACACAGATTGCATCTGAAAAAATGTATACAGTACTTCCAAACCAAGTAGGTAATTACACACACAAATACCCAACTTCCCAGCTTGCTCTAATAACTGACTACAGATGGTCCCTGACTTAGAATGGTTTGACTTAACAACTTTTCAACTTCATGATGGTACAGAAGCAATAAGCACTTAGTAGAAACCGTATTTCAAATTTTGAATTTGGATCTTTTCCCAGGCTAGAAGTATGCAGTATAGACATACACTCTAGTGATGTGGGGCAGGGGCAGTGCAGGTCCCAGTCAGCCACATGATCACGAGCGTAAACAACTGATACACTTAACCATTGTATTGCTCACTTTCAGTACAGTATTCAATATGTTACACGAGAGGGGTGCCTCAGTCGGTTAAGGGTCTGCCTTCAGCTCGGGTCATGATCCCAGAGTCCTGGGATCAAGCCCAGCATCAAGCCGAGAAGCCCAGCTTCTCCCTCTCACTCCACTGCACCCCTGGCTCGTGCTCCCTCTCAAATAAATAAAATCTTTAAAAAATACGTTACATGAGATATTCAACACTTTATTATAAAATGGGCTTTGTATTCGATGATTTTGCCCAACTGTAAGCTAATATAAGTGTTCTGAGTACCTTTAAGGTAAGCTAGACTAAGCTATGATATTCAGTAAGTTCGGTGTACTAAATGCATTTTTTACTTCTTATATTTTCAATTTATGATGGGTTTATTGGGACATAACCCCATCCTAAGTCTAAGAAAATCTGTATTTCTATTTCCTTCTAAGAATGTCCTTTCTTTGGCATGCCTCTCCCTCATGGCAAGTCACAGGACCTTCCACACAAATTTCTCTGAAACTTGCAAAGACTTCTAGTTTCCAACTGTAAAAAACACTCTGGGACTGGTTTCCTCACTGCTGCAGACTTTGCAGTCTTTCAGTTCTGGAATTACGTTCACCAAAATCTAAAACTTATACCCTATCATCCACAGTTAATGATTTCACTGGAAACAACCCAATGTCTAACACTAACAGGTGAAAAATTTTTAAAAAATGTAAATACACACACAGGCAAACAAAAGATTTGTTGCACAACTATTTCAAAAAGCAATTTTTTTAAAGATTTATTTTAGAGAGAGAGAGAGCACGAGCAAGCATGAGTTTGGGGAGGGGTACAGGGAGAGGAGAGAGAAATCTCAAGTAGACTGCCTGCTTAGGACAGAGCCCAATGACCACGAGCTCATGACCTGAGCCAAAATCAAGAGTCAGGATGCTTAACCAACTGAGCCACCCAAGTGCCCCACAGAAAGCATTTTTAAATGTGTTTCAATTAACTGAAATAACATAATCCTGAAGAAAGAGAATATAAAAATAATATGCATAGTTGAAAATCCAAACATTTAGAAGTCTAGAAGGAAGCATTCTATCCACTGCATTACCTAAACTATATCTGAAAGAATACTGGTTTTAAGATATAAATCAATGTTCTTCTGATAAACAAATTTGAAAAATGTTACTTTCAATGTTTCCATTTTGGAAGTCCCTATCACTATATGATATTAAAACCCCTGAGAAGACTTTAAGAGAAGAAAACTGATTAATTTTGTTTAACTCATACAATCACAAAATTATTTGACCATGGAAGTTGTTCTTACAGGAAACAAGTTGACTTGTATCTTATTCAAAAGGCACCTTGGGAGGGCAGCTTGATGGCTCAGTCAGTTAAGCCTCAGACTCGTAATTTCAACTCCGGTCATGACCTCAAGCCTCCTGGTGGCTCCGGATGCTGGCAGTGGAGCCTACTTAAGATTCTCTCTCCTCCTCTGCCCCTCCCCATGCACACTCATGCTCTTCCACTCTAAAAAAAAAAAAAAAAAAAAAAAAAGGCAGCACCTTGGGAAATGCTAAAATTCAAATCATGTTAACTGTTCTCTCTCCAGGTAGCCTAGATAATGATTTTTCTTTACATAGTCTTATTGCTTTCAAACATTCTACAATAAGCATGTCAATTTTGTAATCAGAAAAAAATCAGCAAAAAAGTGTTTAGTCCTATGTACTGTGACTCCTACTATTATTTATCATATTGGCTCTGCCACCCCTGGCAGTTCTGGGGGGAGGGTATGGGGAACAGCAGAGCAGATGCAAAGTGAACAAACCAAATGGATTTCAAATGACATTTGGGTTCAACTCAGATCTGCCACTGCCTGGCTGTGTAACCCTGGACAAATGACACTGTAAGCCTCAGTTCCTCTTCTACACAATCTCGGTAACAACTACATCTACTTTACAGAGTGATTGACAGTTAAATGCAGTAGCACCTGTCATGCACTTGACACAGTACCTGGCGAATAGTCAGTGTTCAGTAAATGCTCAATGATTGTATGACCAGAGTCCTATAAGCCACTGCCCATTGTTCTTCAATTAATATAACCCTGCTCCTCTTAATTAGTGGAAATTTGAATTAAAAAATATTTGTTCAAACTCTGAAGTAATGAAGATTCCATACTACTTTACATACTATCTTGTAAAACACATTATTTAAAAGAAAATTTACTGGGTACACCATAATGCTCAAGAAACTTTCCAAGTGCAGAGTCTATGCATAAGTGTAATTCATTCTGCCTAAAATTTTTCATTATACTTACTAAGAAAAAGTAGATCTTAATTATGTTAAATTCTGAATAGTCTTTTCTCTTTGACATCCAAACTTATCTGCAAGAATATGGAAAATATTCCTATATTACCAAAAAAAAGCAAATCCAGGAAAAACATTAATAAGACTATTTAATCATATTTGCTCTAATAAAGGCTTTTGGTCAAGGCAATGCAGGGTTAACTTTCAGACCATGCTAACGCACTGCTACCAGAACCTAAAGTTACAGCTTTATACAATCTAGAACGAATGGTGCCCATTAGCCTCTCATCCTAAATGATGCACTGTCATCACTATGTAAAAAAAAAATTTCTTCGATATGTGAGAGCCTATGGTTAGAATAGCGTCTTGCATTCCCATTTCCTCTTTTGAATAATAATGTTCTTGTATTTGACAAGAGAAAATTTTTAGTCACTACATAGCAGTCCTAACAAAAATCAAAGAAATGCAGTTAGAGTTACTCTCATCTTACAGAGAAGAAAAGTGAAATATTAAAATATAAGGCAATTCCCGCAATGGCAAAAAGAGGAAACAATCAGAATTGCAATCACCTTGGTAACACATTCCTAATCTCAGAGGGGGCGGTTTTCTCCTCTAAAAGGGAATGTGATTTTCATTAAGATGCGTACCCATTTTGTACTCGGTGTTCCAAGAACGACTTCCCTGCACCTAGCACAGAGACTTTCATGGGGGACTGATGAAGAAAACCAACCCCATCCTCTACTTCCTGGGAGAGAAAAATGAGGTCAGACACGTTCTCTCACTCGATTTCCATTTAGTACAGTAACAATGTCAGCATTACAAGAAGCTGTTTCCTAAAAAACAGGTAATGTTTATAATTTAAGAAGCGTACACTGAAAGCCTGATATGTGCTGGTGTTAATTATACAGCATGAAAGTGTGGAAGTTATCTTCTTCCACCACAGAGGAAACTCAGGTCCAATGAGGGAAAGAAAGCACCCAGCCAACAAGTGGCAGAACAGAGACTGGGTTCCAAATCTTCTGTCGCCAAGTCCATTTTGCAACAGCCGCCTGCTGAGTGTTATTCTGGCTTCTGGATGGACCAGTTTTATTTGAAACTAAAAACAATGCTGGTAAATGCCTGAGAGCCAGGCGCGCTGGTTCACCGCATTGGACAACTATAAGGTAGACTGCAGAGTAAACGGAGAGAATTAGCCTCGCTTAAAATGCTTTATGGAATACTGTATACCTGGCCATACATTAAACTTTTACTTTTACAAGATTTTGGGTTTTTTTTTCCCCTGATGAATTCTGGCTTAGAATTTCATTTGAAAATAATGTAAAATGTCAACTTGCTGCCAAAAACATTCTTAGAAAAATAAAATGAGCAAATTTGTTTTCTACTATAATATTAGCAGTTTTGTACACATCTTGAAATATAACTTCCAAAAACACTGGGAAGAAAGAACACTCATACTGATTTTTCTTTCCTAGGTGTCTATTCAACAATTTAATTTCTTCCACTCATGATATGTTTAAATTCTCAAACTCTTCTTTCATGAGCTGGAAGAAAACACCCATTATTATTTGTTCTTATTCTTTAGCTACTATTGTTCACATCAAAAGGCTAATTTCTTATACCGGTAGAATAACTGAATCAAAATAGCAAGGCTGTCGACAATTTAGATTTTAGGGTCTTGACACAAATGAGAGGAATTCTTATGCACTAATTAATCATGCAATTAATGACTAATTTCTTCAAACCTATATTCTACAAACCAAATGTTACTCTGCTATCATTATTCAAACAGGAATATTTAGGCCATAAATAATCATATAGCACTTATGTCCTGTTAAACAATCCTACCCATGATGGCCAAACCCTTGGTTTTGTGTAAGTTTGAGATGGAAACATTACTCAGAATTTTCACTTGTAGCACTAATGAGATGCATATTTCTCTTATAAACACCACCTCAGGGAATAATGCTAAAAGTTACTATCAGACCAAGAAATGAAATTTTATATTGAGTATTAAGAGATTTACAACAGCTCTTTTAATGGTGTAGTATTTGATGGTGGTTTAACAATTCACTGATTAATGGCTGCAAAGATGAATGTTAAATAATCGGTTTGATGCTTTGCGTAACTGAGCTTTTACCTCTCTAGTGAACAGGTAATCCACTGGTCTTCATCCCCAACACTGACCTCTTGCTCAGGTTCACACAAGTTCAAATAATACCTATCCAATAACTCATCATTAGGTGTCTAGGTACGTGCAGGAAATTAAATTAAACCCAGTAGTATACACAAAAGAAGTCAAGAACATGGCCCCTGCTTTCTAGGTTTTCGCAATCTAGTTAACTTAATCAAACATACCAGGAAAGAGTATTAGCACAGTAAATTGTAAACTGTGAAAAGAATGCTAAAATGACCATTTAATAATAGCAAAGAGTCGTGGTTCGGGGAGTAAATCCAGGATCCATCGATAGGGCACTAGTTATATAAGTCATGGTTCATCCCTACAAAGACATAATACATACTAGGGGAAAAAAATAGAGCCCTTTATGTAGTGAAATGGAATAATTACCAAGTTATATAATTAAGTAAAAATTTTAAAAAAGCAAGGTACAAAGCAGCACTGTGAATAAGAGAGACAGAAACAATATGCACACATATATTCATTTGCTCCTGAGTGTAAGGAGATGCACTCTCCAATATGGTAGCCAATAATTACATAAGGCTTTTCAGCACTGGATATGTGGTTACTGTGATTAAGAATTTAAATTTCAATTTTATGTAATTAAATTTCAAAACTGACTCAATGCAAAATATTTTGTTGAAGACAACATTCATGTTTTGTAGAACTAGAATCATGTTAACTTTGCATCGTGTAATATATTATTTAAGATGAATTTTTTAATGTAGTGCCTAAAAAAATTTAAATTGTATTTGTGGTTTCCATTATATTCCCATTGGACAGAGCTGGTAAACAGTATCCTACCAGGATTTGAAAGAACTGGTGACACTGACTGCCTCTGTGGAGAAAACCTGGATACCAGGAACCAAGGGACTGGATAGAGGTCTCCCACTATTTGGTCATTTTTCACTTGAATGTTGTGCCATTTGGACATATTGCCTATTAAAAAATAATGAATAAGTGGTGTGACCTATAAACACCAATGTAAAGAACTACTGTCATTAGAATAATTATCAATTATATTTTGGATGGAATCTCTGCCCCCAAAATATGGTACTTTTGAAGAGGTTATACATGGTCTTTGGCAGAAAATGCTAACGATTTAAGATCACAGAAGTGTTTCACAAACTAACAGTTCTGGAGTTACCAACTGAGTGTAAGAGATTAAAGACTTCAAGCCTCAAACTGCTTAAATCAGCAAAATGGAGCATTTAACACCACTGCCTTTTCTTTCACCACCAGACTGTTCTGTTTTTCATTTTTCCACTCATTGAATATATTGCCTATTTTCTTGTTCCTTTCTTCATCTATATCCCCAAATAAAAACTTAATTATCTCTATATTTCCATTTAGCACTGAGTGCATCTACTTAGCTAAGCGAAGAAGGCAGGGAAAACTAGAGGTATTCCCCTTTGCAACACACAAAATTTAACTTTTTTTCCATGAAGCAGTAGTGCAAAAACATAAGCAGAGCACAAAGGGCTCAAGTAAATGAGTACTATATACAATGACTGAGATGCACTTCATGTATTTAAACATAAAATGAAAAATCACATTGCATATGTACAGGGTATTACGATTTCTCTCAAATTTTCCCATCTTATTTTAAAAACCAATACTTCAGAAATGTTTTCTGCTTTGACATAGCTGGGTTTTTTAAAGATTTTATTTATTTATTTGAGAGAGAGCACAAGATCCGAGTGAGGGGCAGAGGGAGAAGCACACTCCCCACGGAGCCGGGAGCCCAATGCGGACTTGATGACGCTTAACCACCTGAGCCACCCAGGCACCCTGACACAGCTCATTTTGGAGCTTAAAATACATATATCAATGAAAACTGGTTTTAATTAGCATTGTTACGTTTAAGGGGGGGGGGAAGCCGCCATTCTCAATTGGAAAGCACACCCTGCCTTTTCTTACTCCTCAAGAATGTTTTTGACATAGGGCTACATTGGTAAAGATCATTTTTGAGGAAATACTCCTAAGGCCACAGAGAGAATGTGTGCAAAGCCATTCACAACTCAGCCCAAGTAAGACAGGTTCCTCACCAGTCACACAGATCACACACCAGAATGAATCATCCACACAATAAGCAGAGGTTTTGACAAGGTTTGATTCAGACAGCAGGACATTCTACATAGCCTTTAACTATTAAAACAAAATGGCCAAGTGCCAGGATTTTTAAAAATTACTTCTTGACAGGAAATCTTATGAAATTCCCTGTGAAGATCAACAGATGGTAAAAGATGGAATTAAATAGCCATCACTGTACTGCTCCCCTGCCTCCCAAGCTCTGTATGCCTTCAGACAGCCCATCATTTCTTCGTATCCCAAGGCTGTTCCTTTAATACCAACAGTGTCTCTGTGTTCAAACCATTCCAATTATCTGTGGGGTTCCAGAAACTTGGTCTCTACCTTGCCTAAATTTCACTAATCCAAATCCACGATATTCAAATACTCATCACCACCAACTTGATGTGCTTAATATCTGGAAGAATACAAAAAATGGATTTGGTTTACCAAAAATTACAGCAAATATTCATTTAACACCTTCAGATAACTTTTAGAATTGTCACTAATTTGAACTTGCATGATCTGCTTAGTGTCCTAAATCACTATGATTCACAAAAAAATGAAAACCTCAAAATGGTGCATCCCCAACATATATATGTAATCCTGAATTTGATTAGAAACACTCTAGGGGCACCTGGGTGGCTAGCTAAGTCGGTAAAGCATCTGCCTTCAGCTCGGGTCATGGTCCCAGAGTCCTAGGATGGAGCCCTGCATTGGGCTCCCTGCTCAGCAGGGAGCCTGCTTCTCCCTCTCCCTCTGCCGCTCCCCCTGCTTGTGTTCTGTTGAATAAATAAATAAAATCTTAAAAAAAAAAAAAAGAAGAAGAAGAAAAAGAAAAAAGAAAAAACTCTAAAAACACCATTAGTAAATTCAAGTCTATACCACTTACAACTACCAAGTTAGTTGGAAACATGTGCCTAGGCCTCACAAGGATACCATAAACTTCAGGACTAAATTTTCTTAGCATCATCTATGAATGAATTTCCTTGTTTTTCTACATACACACAGGATCACAGACGATTAGGCATAAGTTAGACATTGCCCCTTTCAGACAAGGTTGTATTTCAAAAATGATATATGGTAATCAGATAAAGGGCTAGTATCCAAAATCTGTAAAGAACTTATCAAACTCAACACCCAGGGAACAAATAATCCAATCAAGAAATGGGCAGAAGACATGAAGAGACATTTCTTCAAAGAAGACATACAAATGGCCAACAGACACATGAAAAAATACTCAACATCACTCGGCATCAGGGAAATACAAATCAAAACCACAATGAGATACCATCTCATACCAGTCAGAATGGCTAAAATTAACAAGTCTGGAAATGATAGATGTTGGCGAGGATGCAGAGAAAGGGGAGCCCTCCTACACTGCTGATAGGAATGCAAGCTTGTGCAGCCACTCTGGAAAACAGTACGTAGGTTCCTCAAAAAGTTGAAAATAGAGCTACCCTATGACCCAGCAATTATACTACTGGGTATTTACCCCAAAGATACAAACGTAGTAATCTGAAGGGGCACCTGTACTCCAATATTCATAGCAGCAATGTCCACAATAGCCAAACTATGGAAAGAGCCCAGATGTCCACTGACAGATGAATGGATAAAGAAAATGTGGTGTGTGTGTGTGTGTGTATATATATATGTATATATATATATATATATAATGTATATATATATATAAAATATATATATAAAATATATGTATATATATAAATATAAAATATATATATACATATATATATAAAATGGAATATCATGCAGCCATCAAAAAAATGAAATCTTACCATTTGCAACGACGTGAATGGAACTAGAGGGTATTATGCTAGGCGAAATAAGTCAATCAGAGAAAGACAATTATCATATGATCTCACTCATATGTGGAATTTGAGGAACAAGGCAGAGGATCATAGGGGAAGAGATGAAAAAATGAAACAAGAAACCAGAGGAGGAGACAAACCATAAGAGACTCTTAATCTTAGAAAACAAACCGAGGGTTGCTGGAGTGGAGGGGGATGGGAGGGGTGGGGTGGCTGGATGATGGACACTGGGGAAGGTATGTGTTGTGGTGAGCGCTGTATATTGTGTAAGACCAATGAATCACAGACCTGTACTCCTGAAACAAATAATACACTATAGGTTAATAATTTAAAAAACGATATGTGGTAAACTGGAGTAAATTACAGGTGGGAATAAGTTCTAGATAAAAATTTGTCCCAATTAAAATGTGAGGCGAAAAATCAGTATATTTCCCCTTTCAGATCACTCGTTTTTCATTCAAAAAAAAGTCATCCCTAACTTTCCTAGAAAGGTAAATGTTCACAGGTAATATAAAACTATCACGGTAAAACTTGCCCTCTTTTAGAGAAAGAAAACTGAAGATAAAAGGCTGGTAGCATGGGATTACAACATAAAATTTAAAAATTAGTTTATTTTCATATGCTAAAATTCTTTTCTGCCACCTCCAGCTTTGCTCTCCTAAAGCAGAAAAGAAAGATTTTCATTTGAAATTAAAGCATCTAGCTGCTTTCTGGGAATGGACATCTTAAATAAAAGCGAAAGACTAGAAGAAACCACTCCCATAATCTAGTAAGCACTTCAGTTAGGAGTTTTGCTGCCAGCAAATGATGGAATCATGAATACCCGAGAACATGAGGGGACTGCCTGAGACCATGAGGTTCTTTAACACAGTCACCCTGTCTCTTTCCTAATTCTATTAAAGCACTGATACTTGACTGGCAGGCATAAAAGAACAAGAAAGAAACAAAGGGTTGCTCTTCTGACACTTCCACTTTAGCACAAAGGAAATAATAAATTCAGCAGCTCTTATAATTAGCTTGACTACTGTTGACTTAATTTGGCCTAGAAACTACTGCATGTCCATTAGACATGGGAATGGTAGGGTGGTAGCCATGTTCCGATTTAGCAACTCAATTTCCTGTTTTTCCAGCAGATCTGAACTGATAGCAACTGTAGCAGCTGTTAAAATTCTGGCTCCTGTCACCACTACTCCCCTTGGGGTCATCTCATACTTCCTCACTTCCATTTCTCCAGAAATAATAGCGTGTGTGCATGTGCATGCAGGTTAGAGAGATGAAAATCCTCAAGGACTGGTGATAAATGCCCCATTTAGGTTTCAGCATCTTAACTCTACTTCCTTACAAATATAAATATACCTTGGTATAAGTGCAGAAGCTGTAATATTGGCTACCAAGTGAAATGGTATATTTAAATTTAAAAAGTACAGTGGAAGGCATACCTTGGTGTTAATCCTCCAAATTAATCACACTGAAAAATAATGCACTTCTTCCAATGACACTACTATTTTAAAAATATATTCTGATGTCATTGGCTTTCAACTCTGTCTAAAGTCAACCTACACGTTAAAGAGAAAATCAGAATCATTATTTTATAGGCATTACCATATCATCGACCTAAACTATTATAATTCAGGTGCTTTTTCAACCCCACTTCAAAGGGTTGCCTCTGAACCACTTGGGTTATTTTCAAAAATCAACCCACACACACACACACACACACACACAAAATATGGTATTTCACTCTTAATTCTGTCCAAAGTCATTTTCTACAAGTCTGAGGCAATTACAAAAGAAACCCTCTCTCCCATTAACCCAGACAGCAGTCCCCATCATCTGCGGTTTCGCTTTGGGCAGTTTCGGTCGTCAGTGGTCAGCAGACCATCCCCCTCTGAGGAATCGTCACAAGGTCAGTTGTAGCCTCACCCTGCGTCACGTGGCCTGCGCCTCATGGGGCCGCGTCACGGGGCCCGCGTCACCCACCTCGCTTCATCTCCTCACGAAGGCATTCTATCATGTCACGTCATCACTGGAAGGGTGAGTACAGTCCCATATTGGGGGGAGAGGGGGGGAGTATGGAGCGTGCACACGTGAGCACACGCGTGAGCACACGCGGGAGTGAGAGAGACCAACCACATTCACTTAACTTTTATTACATATTATATAATGTGGCGTCTCTCCCCATCGGACGGGGGCCCCCAAATGTGGGGCGAGGATCAAGTGGCGTCGTGGTGGTGAAAGAATTCACCTGAGGCAGAACAAAGGAGAGAGAGTTTATGGAATAGGCAGCGCTGCAAGGGAGCCTCAGGCAGGACAGCGGAGGAGAGACTGACAAAGGAGGCAACGGGGTGGGGGCTCCTTTTAAAGAGGGAAAGTGAGGAAGTCTGGGCACGTATGGAATTTTCCCTTTGTGGTAACTGTGCCAGGTTGTACGTAGGCCAGTGGTGAGTTAGAGCCTATGGATATTCTGAGGTGGCTCACCTGATGGGCTCGTCTGTATTCAGCCAAGTGGTCTCTGTGGACCCTCTCGACATTCCATTGCTCCAACCTGTTGCCCCGAAGCAACCTCTACAGATAACTTATAATTGTTAGGGCTGTTCTATTTTATGATGAGTCGTGCGGTTAATCTCTTACTGTGCTATCACAGGTGTGTATGCAGAGGGGGGGGAATGGTATATACAGGGTTTGGTACTATCCCCAGTTTCAGGCATCCACTGGGGCTGGAACATATCCCCCATGGAGAAAGGGGGGTGGGGAAGACTACGGTACTTTATATATAATTGTTTACATTATCTCTGAAGCTCTAATTTCAATGGCCAGAGTGTTTCTAACAGAACAAGACTAACTAGGGAGAATTAAAATGAGGGATTCTGAGGCAGTTCTTCTCCCTGTTTCCCTAGCACCCCCATTCTCACCACCTCATAACCACAAACCCGAAAGCCTTAATGGGGCTGTTTTTTCTCTGAAGAGTGGGCAATTAAGAAACCTACCTGATTTAGCAGTATATGTGCTCTCCTCCCACCAAATTTCTGAAGGCCTGTTTCTAAGTAATATCCCTGAGCTATATAGCATGAAAAAGCACAGATACAATCAGGATATCACCCAACACAGGGCACAACACATATTGGAAACCCAAATACCTTAATTTATTGCTAATGAAACCTGGAAATTCTGACCTTTGTAAAGATTTATCACCATTTAAAATGTATTAAAACTTACAAATAGGACCAAGTTTTCAGCTTTCTAGGAGTTGAGCTTAATAGACTCTTTCTCCTGCCTTGGCATTCTTTGCTGTCTTAATACTGAGATGACCATCCCAATTAAAGTACTTTCTTTGTCAAATTATTCCACATTTCAACTCTACAGCTTTATGTCTAAAGCCATTAAATAGTTTTAACTTATTTACATTTATAAACAGCATTGTGAACTTAAACTATATGAAAATAATAATAAATTACCCAAGCTCACTCTAGCATTTTTCTAAAGACTAGTCAGTCTTTAAGAAGCTTTTCCAAGGGATTCATTCCTCAGATATGAAGTTTGTATGCAAAACTGAAGACATTTGGCCCTTTATAAATAGTCCTGGGAAACTTCTTTCTCCCATACTTTTAGTTTATTTTTACTCTAACAGATGGGGAAAAAATTTAGCAAAGCAGTCATTAAAAAAAAGGGGGGGGGGGGCTTACAACAACTACCATACTAATGTTAGAACACTAAAAGCTTACAGATATGAAATATCTTTAACGACAACAAAAACACTTGCTGGAAATATAAAGGCAGTTTGACTTAACTCATAAGGTAGGTATAGACTCAAAGACCTAGACAGGAACTCCTTCAGCTTTGTTCCTAAACATCTTAACTATGTATTAGTCATTTTTCATGAAAGTGTCTCCAGCATAGAAGTTTAGAACTTCTCTTTAAAATATATTCCAATATCATACGTTAAAATTTTACAATGCTTGGGACCACGCCTGTTTTCACTTAATCACCATTCTGCAAATCTCTTACTATATTTTGTTATATGCAAACAGAACATTAATCATTTTGTTCCAATTTATATTTAAGTTTAACACTTAGAAGTCCTCCTGCCAGTAAATAAATTTGAATTAAATAATCACGACTTCATTTATCTATTTCATAAGTTAGGTCAGGAGGGTCACCAAACTTTATATATGGCCACAAGGTAAATATTTTTAGCTTTGCAGGCCATACGATCTCTGTCTGGGCTATTCAGCTGTGATAGGAAGGCAGTCATAGACCATATGCAAATGAGCAAGTATGGCTGTGTGCCAATAAAACTCTATAGAAACAGAGGATAAGAGATTAATATTCAGAATATATACAAAACTCCTAAAATTCAACAACCAAAAAAGCAAACCCAAATAAAAAATAGGCAAAGAACTTAAACATTTCTCAAAAGAACATAAGCAAATAAATAAGGACATGAAATGATGCTCAACATCAGTAATCACTAGGAAAATGCAAATCAAAACTACAATGAGATACCACCTCACACTCATTAAGATGGCTACTATAAAAAAAAAAAACAACAACAAACAAACAAAACCAGAAACCAACAAGGGTCGACAACCCTTGCGCGCTATTGTTGGGAATGTTAAAACAGTACAACCAATATGGAAAAGACTATGGTCACCCTCGGAAAATTAAAAATAAAATTACCATTTGATCCAGCAATTCTACTTCAAAAGAACTGAAAGCAGGGTCTTAAAAAGATATTTGCATACCCATGTTCCTAGCAGCATTATTCACAATATCTACAATAAGAAAGCAACCCAGTGTCCATACACAGGTAAATGGATAAGCAAAATGTAGAATATTATTCAGCCCTAAAAAAGGAAATTCTGAGATATGATACAATATGAACTTTGAGAACATTATGCTAAATTAAATAAACCAGTCACAAAAAAAAAAAAAAATAGACTGTTTGATTCCACTTCTATGAGCTACCTAGAGGGGTCAAAATCACAGAGACAGAAAGTAGAATGGGGGCTGCCAGGGGATGGGGGGAAGGAGAGTGGGAGCTATGTTTAACAGCTATGAAGTTTCACTTCTACAAGATGAAGAGAGTTCTGGAAATGGATGGTGGTGCTGGCTTTACAACAATATGAATGTACCACTGAACTGTACACTTAAAAATGTTTAAGATAAATCTTGTGATATGCATTTTATCACCAAAAAAAATACAGTTAAACCCAAATAGGTGAAGGGCCCATTTCAGCCTTCTGGACTTGCTTTTGCTGGGCCATAGTTTGCTGATCAGAGACTGAAGCTATTGCATATTAAGCCTAAAGCATAAACATAATGTTTTAAAGCTAACATGAAAGTACTATTTCCATACTAACATCCTGTTCTTTTCCTGCATAGCGAATTTCTTTGGTAAAGCTCTTAACATCAGGAGCCAATCTCCTAGTACCTAGAAAAACGTTTTACATAAAGTAAGGGCTCACAAGTTTTGACTAATTAGTTAAATGAAAGTAGTTGTCTCAATAACATGAAGCATGACATTTGTTACATAAATACACCTGGCATTTCCATACTGTAATAAGGTCATAACGTTATTCAATATCCTTTAACACATTTAGAGGAAATTCGACTTTGGACAGAAAGTCTAATATTACCTTAATTTCATTTTTCTTATTTGATAATCAAAAATTCCTGCTTTTGAAAGTACAGTATAAATTTGATAGCCACCTAATAGCAAAAATAAGTAGCTTGTCATATGACAAAAGAGTTAAATCATCCCAAACCACATGAAATGTTAAATATTTTGAAGACATAAACCAAACATTTAAGTTCCTTTTAAATCCTAGGATTGGGGTTTCTCATATGCATTAGAATTTGTAGGAGTTTTTTAAGAATACAGACATGATTCTAAAAAGAGTCAAGGCAAGACACTTATAAAGGCACTCTAAATAAAAATACTCTAGCCAGCCATTCAGAGTAATCCATAGCGGCAAACACTGGGTGCCAACATGCCTACTGAGGAAGAGTACAGGTATGGGGATCAGATCTTGTTTCTGTTATTCTTTCATCACTTCAAGTTTTGTGGCTCTGAGTTTGTTATTTTAGCTCTCAGAGCCTCGGTTTCCACAACTGCAAAGCAGAGTTAAAGTACTTCCTCAGAAAGGAGCAGCAATTTTTTTTTTAATATCACTGTAAAGGACCTAAATGGAATCTTTAAAGCAGCAAACTAAAGCTGAAAGTGAGGATCGTGAGTTGCCTAAAAATGATTAATAACAACCCTCATGCCATTTATGGCTTCATCTCCATCTCACGTGTTGACATCTACTTAATGGTTCTCAGATCTGATAGCCCATTACAATCACTGGAGCAGCATTTAACACCTCTCCACAGCTTGTCGCCGCCAGCACAGGCCAAATAAAATCAGAACAGGTAGCAGGTGTGAGAGCATGGGTGTTAGTTTTAAAGATCCCTAGGTAATTCTCATATTGAAACCTCAGCTAAGGTACTCAACTTCTAAGTAGTCAATAAATGTCAGCTAACAAGAATTCAGTTTATACAATCAGTAAAATTTTAGAGCCAGCAGTGCATTCAAAGAACAGCTTAAAAAAGTATCTGCTAAATCAATTTTTTTCTATGCCTACAATGAACTCCATAGCTCCAAAGCTGCAAAATTAGAAAGTAGGTTTTCTACCCCCGTCCATTCCTGAAAATTTGTTTCAGAATCAAAACGTAAAGGTCCCTCAGCAAGATTAACTACACTTGTGACATTTAAATTTCAATGAATTTTAAAAGGGGGGTGGTATCTGTCAGGGCAAGTAAAAAACACAAGCAGTAGTAGTGCTAAAGATAATGTACCCATACTGACTCTTTGAAATTTAAATGTATCTTACAGTGGTCAGGAAAAGATTTAAAAAAAAAAAAAAAAAAAAGGCAATAAACTAGGCAACCAAAGTCCTGGGTTTTCCTTCAGGTTTTGCCACTCATTTGTTCACTTAAGCAAAGTCACTCAGTGTCTCCAGGCTTCAGATTCTCATTTGTAAAATACAGAGTTGCACTAGATTTCTTTTAAATGACCTGTTACAACAATGTAAAACTTGGAAAATTACAGAGGGATTCTTTAGAGCAAGGATATCTAAGGAGGACTAAACTAGGCCTCATAGGTTATTAGAGTCATGAGTCATGGTTTAATTAGTTTTATAGTAAGGAATTTACTTCCCAAACCCAATAATTTATTGTAACATTTTGAGATTGCTCCCTGCTACCTCCCATAAACCCATACCTAGGATACTTTTTCCCCCACACAATTAAATCATTTTTAACGTTCTGGACTTTTTGAGAAAAAGAACAAAAGCAATACTGTACTGAATATTCAACAAATATAAAAGGCACTTGGGATATGCCAAAGGACAAGATAGAAAAGTGAAAGGTGATATTTTTTTATGTTTATATTTTGCAGACATTGATCACTTCTCTAAATAGAATGCAGGGTAAAATGATACAGTCGGGGTGTTACTCTAGATGTCAGAGCATTTTTGCAGATGTCTCTCCTTAAATTTGGAGAGAGGTCAAATTCCTTAAAAGTATTTTTCTTCATAGCTGAATTAGATAAAGCAGTTTTGTACGTTATTTTCAAGAATGTTTCAGTTTAACCTTTAAATTCTCGACAGTGAAATCTGAAGTATCTTAACTGTAGTTGTGCTTATCATTAGATAGCTCTTTCCACGCCTTCATCCATAACCATCCGATCTCACCTATTTCACTCAAAAGTATTGATTTCTGAACACCAGTAAGTGTACTTCGTGTCTATGCATATGCTGTCATTTTTTTTAATTGTCCCATAACCTAATCCATTTTCAAATCCACCAGTTTAATACTATCTTATTTTGTGGCACCCAAATATATTTCTGTATTCCTTAAAGTTGTTTCATCTTCAATTTACGTATCTCTTAAGTTCCATTTAGAGGCACATGCTTTTATGATTAAGATCTTTCTACCGATATATTTCTTTACTCACACATCCTGATGTGAGAATAAATGGAAGAATATATAATGCTGAACAATGAAAACACTGGGAAAATAATAGGAACGGAAGTCAACAGTAACAGGGCTATTTGCAGAGGGGAGAAGACAGTTCGAACAAATGAAAGAATTCATACACTACATGTTTCCTCTACGTAAGCATTATACTAAATATCTTTTTTATTAGTCATGTTGCTTTGAGACTTTTCCATGTTTCCTCTAGACAACTGCCAATGTTCGCATGGTCTCTGATGAATAAACATGCTGTGACTTGCTTCTAAGGAAACGCCTGTCATGTTCCAGGGAAAAATGACTTCTCTACTCTTAAATCAGGAAAACTGTACAACTCTCATTCATTAGTTACAAAGTCGATTTTTCCTTAACGTTTCTTTCCTGGAATGTTTGTGTTCTCTTTAGAGCATTAGATTATCACAAAAGAAACTGACTTGGGAGAACAAATGTAGGAAAAGTTATGCTACATCAAAGGGGTTCCCACTTCAGAAGCTCAAAGAGCGCCCATGTTAAGCCTTCACTGTTTACCAAGACGAAGGTTATTTTCAGGTTCTCCCCATCTCTTGCAGAACTACCTGTTCTCATTACTGTTTACCCAAACGCTTAGCAAGGTGATTATTAGCATATCTGGCAGGAAGACATGCTTCATTTAATATTAACTCACCGTGTGACAGCCCCTTACCCTCCAATCTCAATTCAAACACGTGAGGACACAAAGAAAAGTATCTTGTTTGCAGTCTGACTTTGCGCTACGCTTTGGCACCAGCAATTGGCCACAGGCACACACACCCCCAGTCAGAGGCGCTCACCCTGCTGGGTCCCGGAACTGTCATGAAGGCTGACAGCTGGTACACTCTCCCGTTGCCCTCCACCGCTCGCAGAAAGCCCCTTCCTTACAGTCACTTTGACACTGCTCACCTGCTTGGGCCTCAGCCCTCAGCCAAGGAAACTTTCTTCCCCCCTCCCAAGTGCTCACTTACAGGTATCGTCCGCCCCTCTTCCAGAGCACCAAACAAGGGGCTCTTTGTTACAATTTTTGTTCTAGGACTCCTCACCCAATTCCTGGCATTCAGCTGCCCTTCAGCACTCAGAGCAGCCCCAGGAGAAAAGCTATCAAAACTGCCATAGCCCTCCGCCCCCGCGCCCGGGCGGCCTCCAAAGAGGCCGGGAGGAAGCAGCCTCCTCGGCTGCCTATCCAGCCAGTGAGTCAGGCAGCTGGCAGGGCAGCGAGTTGCCAGTCAGGTAAACGCGCTGCGGCCTTGCTGCCCTCGCCCTCCCGGGAGAACTTCGACGCGGCGCTCTAAGCTTACCCTGTTGAGGCGGCAGGAGGTGTGGGCGCCGCCAGGGCGTCCTGCGCGCGCGGGGTGCGGCTGTCCATCGCCCTGCGGGGCGCTGCGCGGGCTCCAGCTCCGAGGCGGCGTGTCACTGCTAGAATGGGAGAGGCCGGCTGGTCAGGGCGAGACGCGCAACTACCCGAGGCCTGAGCGAGGCGGGACGCGCGTCAAGTGCCCGCCCGAGCCCCCCCAGCCCCGGGCCGGTCCGCCTTCGGGTGCGCTTCCACCTGCGGGCCGAGGCTCCCAGCCCGCGGGCGCCCCTGCCTCAGGTCCTAGCGGCCGCCCGCAACTGCGGCGGCGGAAGGCGGCGCTGCAGCCCCCGCCCCGTGGGGCTTACTGGGTAGCCATTTGGCGCCTCTCGGGGCGGGAGAGGAGCTGCCCAGGCTGGAAGGAGGAGCAGCGGGGCAAGAAGCGAGGCTCACGGGCACCAACGCCACGCCGGCAGCGCGTCTCCGGGCTCCCCGGCCGAGTCTGCACAAACAAAACGCCCTGGGAAAACTTTTCGCGGAGAAAAGTTAGGAGGGCTAATTCTCTTTTCCCACCCAGGGCTCCTACTTTCTTTTCAGAAGGAGACAGTGGCTCGCCTGTTCTTTCCCGCGGCTTCCTCTCCCACTCTTCCCTCCCCCGGACCGCGCGCTTGTAGTTGGTCTCTCAAGCCAGGACTTGAAGGAGGAGAGCGCGGCAGCCTCTCCCAAGCTCAGCCCCGCGCGGGCCGGGCCGAGGCAGCGCCTCCCCCTGCCCTGCGGGCGGGGTGGCTGGCCCTCACGGGGCGCCGCGGGGCCTTGCCCAAGCCGGCTCACTCACCCTGCCCCATTTCCCTGCCCAGAGCCCCGGAGCTCGCCGCCACCTCCGCGGGTCGGCCACCTAGAAGTAGTGATGCGGCTCGGCTGCATCGGAGCGAGAGAGGCAGTGAGCCGGAGTCAGAAACGGGCGGGGGTGGGCAGGGACCGTGTAGGAATTTCCCTCCCACCCTATTTCGGGTCTTTGGGGTCCGGCTGGGGGAGCGGAAGGAAAGGAAACTCCCATGCAGAGAGTTCCCATTCCCATCGCTAGGGAGCCGAACAGGTGGGGAGGAAGGGAGGGTACCAGCCCTACGAGGACAGGAGGGGAGGACCCGGGCTGCCGCGGAAGTGCGGAGAGAAACTCGCCGAACGGGGCCTGCAGGTTGCTCTCCCAGCGGTTCGACCTTCCACATCCCGGACGGTTTGATTTTTTTTTCCCCCAACTTAACCTCTGAGGTTGCAATTCGATTAAAAGCGCACCTGTGACACTGTGATTTTTACAATCGGTGGCAGGTTTAAGCTTGCCCTGTCTGCAGAGGCGTATTTTTTTCTTTCTTTTTAAGCATATAACAGCTGTGATATGAGGACTGGAAAATAATGTCTGAAAATCTATTAGCTAAGAACAAATGACAGATTTTATTCACCTCTTGGAAATTTTACAGGAATAAAAGAATCGCAGACATACCTGCGTGCTTGTTTATACATTGTAGTTCCCACGCGCATGCTCCGTAGATGGTTCTTTACACCTGACACACAGGTATATTTGCATATCTTGTATATTATAAATGCCAATTGTAAGGTGCAAGCCATTTTTGATGGGCCCAAAAGCTTGCTTTCAGAAAAATAACGTGAAATTAAGAAATTAACGTTAAACTACAGTTTAAGAATAAAAATATTTCAATAAACTATTGCAGAAACTAGGTGAAAGAGCGTCGTAAAGGAGGCTTCTGCTGTGATATTTGCATCACGTAACAAATCTGTTAGCCATTTCAGCCTAGTAATAGGATAACGTTTGACAGCTGGTAAAAAAAACAACCAAAACAAAACAAAAAAAACTGATATGTAAAACCAAGTCTTGACTAAATGCTCCTTAATATTTAAGCATTGTAGCAATCAAAAAGATTGTTATGGGCAGTCATTACTATGTATTCCTTTTTGTGCGTAATACATTCCTTTCAATGTATCTTTACATATAAAAAGGGGAAAAAGTGGCTCATTTAGGTATTGAAACCATATCAGAAAAAAGTTGCATTTTAATATTTTACCTGATTTAAATATTAATCAAATCAATTAAATGTATCTGGCTTTTAGTCTCTAAACAACTAAGATTAAACAATTTCATGAATTATGCCTCTAAATGACTTTCACAGTTGCTTGCACAGACAGTAATGCAGGCATTGAGTAACAGTGAAACTAAAGTCTATTGACTTTCAATCACAAAATCAAGATTAAATTTTAATTAGTTTCGGTCTTAATTTATGACATGCTAATAAATATTGTCTCCATTAGTCTACCTGAAACATCATTTTCATAACATTTCATAACTGCTGAAGGCATTTTCAGTGATCACCAATTTTTCCTGTCCTCCTAGTTTTAGGCATAGGGGAGGATTACACTCTCCACCCCACTGAAATTACCTATAGCGATGTAATTTGTTTTAGTAAGTAAATGTGAACAGACATGAAAGGTTTCATTTCCTGGTAGAATCACTGAAGTGCCAGTGCCTGACCCTATGCTCTCTTTCCCAGCTGCTGCAGTCGTGGAAGTATTAAGATGGAAGGGTGCAGGACTGAAGTATCCTACAGGCCAAGCATTACTTAGCCTTCCTTAGGTATAATCATGTTTGACAACTTTCCAAATCAGTAATGGCCTAGACCTGATGTTCTTCTCATATGGTACTAACCTATACCCACTAGAGTCTGCTAGTTACAAACATAGTTCATTAGCAAAACAGTAATCACAGTTGCTATAAACTACCTCCTTCCAATCCTTTCCTCTGGTTATGCTGAACTATTGCAAATTACCCAAATTTCCAAGATTTTGGTTAATTTCTCTCTGGAAATCTCCCTTCCTTCATTCCATCCAGCCATTTTTAATGCATGTACTAGGTCTTTTCTCTTCTGAAAGACCTTCCTGACTACACATGGGTAGAATTAGCCCTTCCCTTTCTTTTTTCTTTTCTTTTTTTTTTTTTTAAGATTTTATTTATTTATTTGAGAGAGAGAGAGAGAGCACAAGCGGAGGGGAAAGGCAGAGGGAGAAGTAGACACCCCACTTAGCAGGGAGCCCAACGCCGGCTATGCCGGCTAGATCCCAGGACCCTGAAATCATGACCTGAGCCAAAGGCAGATGCCCAACCATCTGAGCCACCCAGGAGCCTCAGCCCTTCCCTTTCTTAGCCCCAATAAATTCTGTTAGGTGGGGCCCAGGCTACATGATATTTTCATTTTTCAATTATATAATAATGGGGTGTGTGGGTGGTTGAACTTAAGGGTCCATGTCTCACTCTGTGTCCTGAAAGAATTGCCCAGAACACTGAACGCTCTTTGCAATATCTGTGGAATGAATGAAGAAGTGAAGAAATCCTTTAAGACTCCATTCCTCAGGGCAATTTTAGGAGGCAAGTGGGAACTTAAACCAGGACAGGCCTTTCCAATTCAAAAGAACTGGTAGGCCATTTTAAATGGAACAGATAGTGAGTCTGTCCCTTTTGGGAGAGACTTATTCTCTTCGTGGTTAGCTACCTCATCAGGGTTAGTTTCAAAATCACCAGGTACGAAAAAGATCCATTTAGCTATATATCTCTTTGAATAATAGTTTCGGTTTCAGATTTCTGCTTGGAGACTATTAAAAGGGAAAAAGGTTTACATACTTAATAAATATGTACGTGCTTATATAAAAAGCAGACACTGTATAAAGTGGGCAATGCAAAAATTGTTGGAGAACTAGAATTGGAGTTTGTCTAAATATTTTGTAAACTATTTGGGACAATGAAAAACTTTTGTATTTAAGTATGTCTTTATTTAAGTATAAGTGCCACTGAATAGATTTAATTAAAACAGAAAAATCATACTTCAGAGGTGATAAATATCTTCCTATGCACTTTACTTTAGCATAGTATAGCCTATAGAGACTGCTTATTTTATGTCTTCCTAGATTGTGTGTGTGTGTGAGTGAGGTTTTATATAGCAAGATCAGAGATGTTGCAGGATAGTATTCAATTTTAATGAACCTCTTTAGACTTTGTATTTCATAGAAACCTCTTAATCTCAGTCAAGCATGTCTTTTATTGTTATTATTATTATTATTATTATTATTATTGACTTTATGAGAGTTTATTGATGACAACGGGGAGCTAAAAGTCAGGCTTATGGCTTTATTCCCAAGTCTGGAATATATACATAATAGTTTATTATCATTTTATCTTCTTACAGTGTTCTTATAATTTATAGAGTACTCCTACATGGCTTAAAACATAGAAAGTGTTGTTAGAAGTCAGTGTCTTCTATATAAATACTCCATGAGAGAGCTAGCTTTATCCTAAAGTACCCAAATCCTTTTTTCTCCTCTGGCAGCCAGGAATCTTAGACAGCTTTTCTACTTAGTCACTACTATCTCTAGCTTTATCATTGACATAACTGCTTTTCCTTCCTCTCTTTTAAGGCTTTTCACTTTCAAACTGCCCAGTAATTGTTTTATGGGTGAAAACAAATTCAATAGATCTATATTTTTTTAAGATTTTACTTATGTATTAGAGAGAGAGAGCATAAGCGGTGGGAGGGGGGCTGCATTCTATGGTCTGAAGACAGAAATATATTTGCAGGAATTTGTGAAAAATGATTATATTTTTAAATGATCGTCTAATGTATGTAATTATAATAAAACTTACAGATTAACTTTGTCCATTGAAATTACTCCCAGAGCAATTGTTAATTACATTTATTTGAAAGCAAAATTGGGGCACCTTCCTGGCTCAGTCCATGGAGCATAAAACTCTTGATCTCAGAGTCATGAGTTCAAGTCCCACATTAGGTATAGAGCTTATTTTAAAAAATTAAAAACAAATATAATAACTAAGGGTTGTATGTTTATGTAGTTTTTAATAACCGTGGTAATCATAGCCATTTTTATGTGTAAAGAATGCTTACAAAATTTATACTGTGTGAAATAAGTAACATACTCAAATGAAATGGTAATATGATGATTATATTTTTAAGTGTTTAATACATTATTTCCTCTCTAAGTATTGTAGATCACACGTATAGTTTTGGAGGGTACTTGAGTGTGGAGGATGTTACATTTTTTACAGTTTTTTAATACTATTAAACAGAAGAAGTCATATTTGGCTATAACATTTCTAAAATATCAGTACATCCATTTTTCTTCTATGAAGTTTAACACTTGTATCAGAGTTTGGAGAAAATAAGAACGGTACTATTTATAGAATAAAATGTAAATTGTGATTTTCATGGCCTTATGTTTGGAATTATAATTATATTATCATGTTATACCATTTATCTTTTGGGGGGATCATTTATATGCAAACATTCTAGAGACTAAGAGTACTGAAATAAAAAAATAATAATAAAAATAAAAAATAAAAAAATTAAAGTACCAAAATAAATATTTTTTGTCAATTTTAATGAGCTTCAATTTTAGGGAACTTACATTTTATATTTCAAAACTTAGAAAATCCCCATATATTTTCTTAGCATAGAATTTCCAAGTAAATTATATATTTATGAATTAAATTTTGAATAAAGGGAGTATTTATTGAATATCTGTAATACCTAGCATTGGGTTTGGGAAACAAAGATGGCAAAGATATTGCCTTTGCCCTGGAGGGGCTGATAGACCACTGGGTTCATCAGTAATATTTTTATGGTACTCAAGTGAAAATCTAAAGAAAATTGATCAATCATTATTTGTAGGATCCCTACCTCTCTTCCAAGAGATAAAATTAAACATTTTTTTCAATCCTAATTATCAAAAGAAGAAATGCCTGAGTCTAGTATGCTGTGGCTCTTATAAATAGCACTACATTTCTATATTGTCATATATATTTCTAAGTGAAGACTCTTATTAACATGCACACATTCCAGGGTAGAGGTGAGGCCTCGGGAAACATGCATGGGCATGCAGACATGTAAAATATTTTGTACTATAGGCATGCAGGAGGGCAGAGTTTTCAGTGCCCATCCAAATTCCAAGCTACAGATTCTGCTATATCAACACCAACTTGTCTAAAATCCATTTTCTTACTCCCTAAGATGTCTTTTTGTCAAAATGAATTTCTCTTTCTCGATTCTATAATTCTGTTATTGGTTGGCAGTAATTGTCTTACTCATTGGAAAACAGTGAGCGCTTTTATGTCATTAAAGTATCAACTCTGTTTGAAAGACAATTATCATATGATCTCACTTATATTTGGAAGTTAAGAAACAAAACAGGATCATAGGGGAAGGGAGGGAAAAATAAGGTGAAATCAGAGAGGGAGACAAACCATAAGAAACTCTTACTCATAGGAAGCAGGCTGAGGGTTGCTAGGCGGGGGAGGGCAGTAGGTGGATGGGGTAGTTGGGTGATGGACATTAAGGAGGGCATGTGATGTAATGAGTACTGGGTATATTATATAAGATTGATGAATCGCTGACTCCTACATCAGAAACCAATAATACATTATATGTTAATTAATTGAATTTAAATTTAAAAAATGGAAAAAGAAAAAGTTCAAAAAAATATATCAGCTCTGTTAAAATTAATCTTGTGATTTATAATTTAAACAGCATTCTTGGGGCACCTGGGTGGCTCAGTCCTTAAGTGTCTGCCTTCGGCTCAGGGCGTGATCCCAGAGTCCTGGGATCGAGCCCCACATCGGGCTCCCTGCTCTCCTGGGAAGCCTGCTTCGCTGAGAAGCCTGCTTCTTCCTCTCCCACTCCCCCTGCTTGTGTTCCCTCTCTTGCTGGCTGTCTCTCTCTCTGTCAAATAAATAAATAAAATCTTTAAAAATAAAATAAAAATAAAATAAAATAAAATAAACACCGGTCTTATATGGATGTTTTCTCTCTTTTCTTAAACAGCAAAAACAGGCTAAGGACCAAAAAGTATATTTAAATTATATCTTAATATTGCCTATTGAATTTTAACTATAAATGGGAGCTACTTTTCTTGTTTATGGAGCTTCGTAAGCCCTTAACTATTTGTCAGTTTCCATATATCTCAAAATGTACAGCTTTGATTGAGGCAGCCACTGACTCTGGCTTTCCAGACATAAAACCTAACAAGTCTCAGCATATTTCATTCTGCCCGGGGTCCTCATCCAACTCCTCTGTCTCTTCTCTTGGGTGGCTGAGCATGCGTGTGATTCACTAAGTACCACAGTAGTTAAGAGCTCAGACTCTGGAGCCAGACAGATTTGGGTTCACATCCCTGGCTTGGCTACTCACTATCTGGGTGATATTAGGAGAGTTACTGCTTCTGGGAAAGAATAAGCATTCAGTGAAGGCAAAATAAGCATCCAGTAAGGGTGATGGACACCCTTTTCTAAAAGAATGGGAGCCACCTGTGTCTTGGTTAAGGCCTAGTCTGTAAAGCAGAAGTCTTCCTGCTTCAAGGAGGGAGCTTCTGGCTTTGGGGGCCTGTGATGACCTTGGTCAAGTCATTCAACTATTGAATCTTCTATTTCCTTATCTCTATAATGAGTCTCAGTTCTTTTTCTCTCCATCTGTGTTAAGTAATCAAGTTCATTGCATTAAAAACTACTGAATTTGTGTACATGGACTATTAATAACAAAACTTCACGCTGTAACACCTTGCAAAGTGCTTTCTTTAACTGAGTCTAGTTTGAGTCCTTTAAGAGTTCGCAGAGATAAGCACTCATATCCCTATTTTACAGTTCTGCAAATTGAAGCAAACGACTTGCCTGAGGACTCAATACTGGTGAAATGGCAAAATGAGGAGCAAAGGTTATTTTTTTCTGTTGTATTATTTTTAGTAATATTACAGTTACCTTGCTGCAAGGGGTTAGTCCACAGAAAATTAATGTTATTATATAAATATCATGCTGAATATCCTTTCCCATCTCTGAATTCTAGGTCAAAGGTACTAGCTACCAAAACCTGCCTT
Organism: Ursus americanus; assembly: GCF_024610735.1. Taxonomy (NCBI): domain Eukaryota; kingdom Metazoa; phylum Chordata; class Mammalia; order Carnivora; family Ursidae; genus Ursus; species Ursus americanus. Next base: position 43,681,002 of record NC_142127.1, read on the forward strand.
GTCCCAAAAGACCTACTTTAGTTTGGGAAGACTTTGAGACTGTGAATATTTCCAGTTTTGTCCATGAAATATGAAGGTCAGAAAGGCAAAACACAAAAATTTAAAGATGATCAGAAATTCGGATGCATTCTGGAGTGAGCCACCCTTGACCTAAATTAATTACACTGTGTATTTCCCTCTACTTACAAGGGGGAAAAAAAGCTACCTGGGAATAGTAAAGGCAGCCAGTCAAGGAAAATGACTCACAGACTATGTATTTGGAATATGGATAGTATGATAGAAAGAGCACACTACTAAAAGTCCAGGTAAAGTAATAGAAGTTACTATATCTAGCACATATCATCTATAGGTTTTTTTTTCATTTTTTGATCATTAATTATTGGCTATTTTAACTATTTTGCCCTGCTGACTGTGGTAGAAGTGGAAAAATGTGATAGGAAAGCAGAAAAGGGTGGAATTATAAAGTGATTGTATATATGTGAGTTTGTCAACTTTGAGTCTTTTTTGTATGTGAATGGGGAAAATAATACCTATTTCACTAACAGACTGAACAGAATGTCTGGCACATCGAGGGTACTCAGGCAGCTTTGACCACATAAGTCTAAGTCTGAATTAAAAAGGTACTCGGGGTGCCTGGGTGGTTCAGTTGGTTAGGCACCTGCCTTCAGCTCGGGTCATGATCCCAGGGTCCTGGAATGGAGCCCCGCATTGGGCTCCCTGCTCGGTGGAGGCTCCCTGCTCGGCGGGGGGGCCTGCTTCTCTCTCTGCCACTCCCTCTCCCACTCCCGCTGCTTGTGCTCTCCTGCTCTCTCGTTCTGCCAAATAAATAAATAAAATCTTAAAAAAAAAAAAAAAGGTACACACACACACACAAAGGTAGTAGAAGGAGCCATGCAGATCACTGTTGACTAAAATATTTTCTTCTGGGTATATAGCTTTATCAGACATCACAAGATACTTAGGTAGAAGATTATTTGCATAAGGTGGTTTTCTTTGGTGTGTTTTTGTATGATTATTTATAGGAGCTACTGTATCAACTCAGTTTATATTTTCTAGATCTTTACAGTTTTCTGTTGTAATAAATAAGGTGGATAACTTTGGTCAGCAAGAACAAATATTCTCATACAGAGATCTGGGAATGTACTAAGTAAATATATAGTTATCTTTGGAATAAAAACATGAAAATGGAATTAAGATGTTCTTTCTGAGGGTGGGAAAGGAATGATAAACAACCGTATCAGTTTTAACCTCTGAATTCCCTGACTGCGTGGGAACTATTTATGACAATCCGTAACCTTTTATTTGGAATGTTACTAAAACATAGTTTTACGTCAGGCAAATGTGAGGCTACTTTCTATATATTTTGATTTGGATTAAGTATTGCCTCATAGCTCCTGGCATGATTCTTGTGCATGTTATAAATTTTGCAATCTGTCAATGCTATAGTACAGGCTGAGCTATTGCTAACACTGTTTCAACACCCAAGAGCTTTCTTCCAATTCTTTCTGAAATATCTCACTTTTTTTTTTAATAATGTTAGAGGAAGTTGAGGAATTTAAAAAGTGAGTTGGTAGAACATGCTAATGGTAGTTTTGGAATACAATCCTTCCATTTGTAAGTTCTGTGCTTCAAATGACATTGGCTGTAGGAGTCTGGGAAAAAAAAAAACAAACCAGTAAGTTACCTAGTTTTTTTCAGCATTAGCATGTCTTTAAACTTCAAAGTCAAGGCAATTCAGTGAAGCTAGTCATTTTACAGTTATAGTTTTTTAGTGGGAATTTGTAATCCTCTTTTCTGAAGAAAGTTTGGAAAATAATTTCATAAGTTTTAGTTTCTTCATCAATAGACCGTGATAAATTGGTATGATATTCTAGAGTTGGAAGGTTTGGATTATGAATAAGTAACAAATGATTGTACTGTGTAAAAAACTGTAACTGTCACAGATAGGAATTATACCATGTTAAATCTGAGAAAGAACCATCCATTATATTTATTGGAAAACAGAGACTTAAAAATAGGATTGTCAGGGGGCCTGGGTGGCTCAGTCATCGTTAAGCGCCTGCCTTTGGCTCAGGTTATGATCCCAGGAATGGAGTCCACATCGGGCTCCCTGCTCAGCAGGGAGCCTGCTTCTCCCCCTCCTTATACCTCTCCCACCTCACTCATGCTCTCTCTCGCTCTCGCTCGCAAATAAATAAAATCTTTTAAAAAAATAGGATCGAAAGATTTAGTAAATAAAAATACAGGACGCCAAAGGTCAGGACTTCATCTGGCACGTGGGTCGGGATCTTCAGCTTGGGTGGTCCTTAGCGCCTGCACCTGCAGGCTGCTGGGATGCTTCCTCTGAGGTGCTGCGTGCCCCGCAGGTTGGGATTCCGTGCCAGACGCACCCCGCCGCCCCGGCCGTGTGTGCAGACCTTTGGACTACTCCGTGTGCGCGTGGGCCTGGTGCAGCTGCCATGCCCTGCACAGCAGGAGAACAAAACTTTTGTTGAGTTCCTGAATGATGAAATTAAAGAGGAAAAGAAGATACAGAGCATTAAGTCCCTTCCCAAGATGTCTGGAGGTTGGGAGCTGGAAGTGAATGGGACAGAAGCCAAATTATTGCGGAAAGTTGCTAGAGAAAAGATCACTGCCACTTTCAACATTCACAATAGCATGCTGCCAACATTTGATGGGGAGGAGGAGCCCAGAAGATGAGGTTGGACAAAAAGAGGAAGATAGGAGTGACATTTTCTCTATCAGGGAAATGAGCTTTCAGTCCATTGGCGAGTCTTTGTGAAAGGACACTCAACACACCAATTCCGTGGCCTGGGCCTGATATGACCCCCTGATGGATTTCTTGGCAGACCGAGGGGTGGATAACACTTTTGCAGATGAGTTAGTGGACCTCACCACAGCCCTGGAGCACCAGGAATACATACCTTTCTCGGAGATCCCAAATTTTTGTCAAGAGCCAGTAGAGCAGAGACACTGAACATCTTAAATTAATGGCAGGCCTTGCCCAGGGAACAGACTTACTCTGAAGCCAGTCACACACATGCTTTTAGATGGTTTTCAGCCTAACATCCTGGAAAATAATCCAAACTTAAACAATTTCCCTTACCCTCTTATTTACTATTCATTTATTTCTTCTCTACAAATCTGTTATTACTAGATGTTTGTATAGCATAATGATGGACAACGAAATTGGTTTATCTCCTCAAAAAAAAAAAAAAAAGAAAAGAAAAACAGGACACCAAGTTAAATTTGAATTTCCAGTAACAGTGAATAATTTTTAACGTAAGTATGTCCCATGCAATATTTAATTATGCAAAATAATTATTTGTTTTTTTATCTGAAAATCAGATTTAACTGGTATCCTGTATTTTACATGGCGATCCTACCCTAAAGATATCATAATTCTTTTCAAAAGGCATATAGCTAACTAACTGCTGAGGCGGGGATAGAATCTGAACAATTCAGGAGTTTTCAGACACTCCTACAAAGGATTGTTATATAGTAGCATGTTTTATTTTATTTTTTTTAAAGATTTCGTTTATTGGGGCTCCTGGGTAGAGCAGTCGTTAGGCGTCTGCCTTCGTCTCAGGGCGTGATCCCGGCATTGTGGGATCAAGTCCCACATCGGGCTCCTCCGCTGGGAGCCTGCTTCGTCCTCTCCCACTCCCCCTGCTTGTGTTCCCTCTCTCGCTGGCTGTCTACCTCTGTCAAATAAATAAATAATCTTAAAAAAAAAAGATTTTGTTTATTTATTTGACAGAGAGAGGGGGAGAGCACAAGCAGAGTGCTAGAGGGAGAGGGAGAAGTAAGCTCCTCGCTGAGCAAGGAGCCCCACGCTAGGCTCAATCCCAGCACCCCGGGACCAGGGCAGGAGCCAAAGGCAGGCACTTAACTGAACGAGTCACCCAGGCTCCCCTATAGTAGCATGTTTTAGAAAAGAAAATAACTGTGTTTTATAACCATAATTTCATAAGAAACTGGAAACAATGTAAATGTTTAAAATGGAAAGCTTTGAATCTATTGACTGTAGTTACCAAGCTCTGAATTACTTTTTTCTCTCAGAATTTAAAAAAATGCTTATTTACAAATCAGAGTTTCTGTTTTAATTTTAGTCACCACTGTTAACCAGAGCTGAATTTCCTCAAAGCATGTTTCTGAATACTTCTAGTCAATAATTCAAGTCATTTTTAAGTCAAATCTTAGCTAAGAAAAAGTAAGAATTAGATTTAGTATCATCTAATTTAGGTATTCGGACCTAAATTTGATGTTTCGGATTATCACTTATTTTACAATGTATTTTTATCACTGCAAGTTACCTGTATTCATTTTTGCCAGTAACTTAAATCAAATACTTTGGCACTAAGACGTTCAGTTACAGAAAGACAGTGTGTATCACTTGGGGGCTTCCTTGAAACTGAGGCGGGGGGCTCTTTAGTTGGCCTTATCTTGTGAGGTCACTGTGGCCCAAAGATCTGAAGCTTCTTCATTTCTTCTTGAGTAAATTTATCCTTTTCATGTAAATTCCTAATTTAATCATTTTATATAAGTTTTCAAAATTGTCGACATAAAGTTGATAATACCCTTTTTTGTTCAATCTCTAAAAAAGTTGTAATTATTGATGTGTTTTGGAACGTTGGTGAGGTCTGGAGCTGATGGCCAAGAAGAAATTCTTGAGGCATCTTCGGTGCAAAAAGGTGGTTTAATTAAAGCACGGGAACAGGACCCATGGGCAGAAAAAGCTCCTACCCCAGGATTGTGAAGAGCAACCGATTATATATACTTTGGGTTTGGGGAAAGTAAAAAGATAAGGAAAGTTCCAGAGAGTATTTTCAAATGCTAAAGAAGACACAGGATCCTGGAGGCCTTCTATTGTTAAGCTAAAATTGTTTTTCCCCTCTAGCAAGGCATTAACTTTAAGACAGTTGGGAGTTTTGTGGAGGAACATTATACTCTGCCTATCTCAAGTATTTGGCAATGGGCTGCGGTTATAAGGACACTTAATTTTATCTACACTTCCATCTCCCTTTGTTTCCCACATCACCGATATATATTGAAATCCTTTAAGAAAGGATGAATGGGGGGCAACTGGATGACTCAGTCGGTAAGCCCTCTGCCTTCTGCTCAGGTCCTGATCTCTGGACCCTGGGATCCAGCCCTGCAGTTGGGGGGGGGGAGGGAGGGGAGCTCAGCAGGGAGTCTGCTCAGCAGGGAGTCTGCTTCTCCCTCTCACTCTCCCGCTGTGAGATTTCTCTCTCAAATAAATAAATAAATAAATAAATAAATAAATAAATAAAATCTTAAAAAAAAAGGATAAATGGATAAATCATTTTTTAAAAGAATACATCAAAATGCCATTCATTTTTGTCATATTTTTTAAGTTTACTAAAGCTAACTTTATTGTGTAAAAGCTCATAGGAGATGATATTGACTACTTAGTACTTTTGAGTTTTGGTTACTAAATGGGGAGAGATTGAGGAGCTATTAAAACAACAGCTGATGGGTGCCTGGGTGGTTCAGTCAGTTAAGCGTTGGACTCTTGATTTCCACTCAGGTCATGATTTCACAGTCCTGAGATAGAGCCCCATGTCAGGCTCTACGCTGGTGTGGACCTGCTTAAGATTCTCTCTCTCCCTCTCTCTGTCTCTTAAATACATACATACATACATACATAAAATCTTTGAAAACAGCTGGGTGGTGAGTGGGAACATTTGCAGGGTCTGGTTAGTATTTCTATGTTATCGTAGTATACATTTACTATTTAGTATTATCCATTTAGTTTTATTTATTAATTTAATTTTATGTATATGTTTTAGTGTTATACTAGTATTATACATTTACTATTTACTTTTATTTTATTCATTTACATTTACTATTTAGATATTTAATAAAAATATATTAATGAAAGTAATATCCTGACTTAAACAAAATGCACTATTTGGGTCATTTCATAAATGCTTATTGTAATGATTTGCACCAATAAATAATGCCAAGATTCAAATATAATCTTGACAAAAATCTTGAAGTGTTCCTACTCTAATCCCCATTTTGACTCTCAGAGAGGTAAAATTTCATGCCCAGACTCCCAGATTAAGGGGCAGAGCCAATATTTAAAATGTAAATTCAAAATGTTTAATTTATCATTGGCTGCTAATTATGTTGATAAAATCTTGCAAAAGCAGAGATTAAAAAATAAATATCTATCTTATAGATAAGGCTTTAATTATAGAATTTAATAATTCTGTGACATTTCTAGGATTTGGTCTTTATCAGTGACAGAGGATTTCACACCTGGCTGAGCAGCATAGTCACTTGTAGTACGTGTTAAAAATATTGATTCCTAGTGTTCCCATCTCCTCTCACCCTGCCCCTCCATGTGTACAGCCCAAGTGTAAAGTACTATCATTTCAAAATATGAGAACCTCTTAGTTAAGCCATGTCTCCCGAGACAGAAATTCGGGGATATACCAAAGAACTGTGAGATTTCTGACTGTAGACAGAACTCCTTAAGGATGTCAATATCCTCAGTGCTTAGCACAGAGTTTAGTGGGCATAAGGCCCACCCGACGTTTATTGAATTGACAAAGTAAAAACATAAAGAATAAACAAGTTTCTTGTCTTCTAGCAGCTTGTTCCTTTTCCTGGGTGTGATGAGACATGCCCACAGAAAAGGACAGCACTGCAACAGGTGCTCAGAAAGCAAGCTCTGGAACTTCGGACTGGGAGGAAATCTCTGGAAGGCTTTGTTAAAGAAAGAGCCCTCAATAGATGTAAATTTGGATAGATAAAATGCAGATACACAAACATTCCTGACTGTGGAAGCTGCTTGACAGAATGTGTAGTCATTGAAATAAGTTCTCAATCTGAAAGACAACGTGGACCCAGTCTAAAAACTCAGGGAGAATTTTGAACTTAAAGGTGGGATATGTATATCATATAAAAGGCCAAGTTTATTTTATAAATGATAATTTAAAAAATGTGTAGCTGAACAAATACTCAGCACACAGCCTTGAGAGTTTCACATATACCCAACGAAGAGCAAAGGTGAATTGCTAGCTTGCCGAAGAGGGTTTTTTTGGGAGACAGTAAAACGATGCTGTCCTTTTTACCTGCTTCTACTAATGTTCAGAAGTGGTTAGACAAGTTCAGGAGTATGTCATTTCTGATAGATTTTCATTGCTGTATATTTCTTGGTTGGATTTCTTTTTAGCACTTCAACCTTGTTTGGCAGGCAGTTCAAGAATTACTTATAAATGAATGAATATATCCTTACTGACTTTATTTTTCGCACAGTTCAGTTCTAATATTGGACCCATATTTTTCAGTTTTATATAAACTTTTTGAGGAAACTCATCTGCTTTTATGACTTTACCTAGCCTCTGTTTTTAATAACTCCCAAATCTACACCAATAGTTATCCCAATTTTATATCCACATCTATAATAAATTACTTAATATATTAGATATTTAAATTGTAAAAATTCACAAGTTGAAGTATGAGTTCATCACTGTTTTCCTACTTTTCTCATTACTAATAAGTCATTATCTTTCGAATAACATAGACCTCTGTCTTTTGAAATCTGTGTCATTATTTTTCCTTCCAATCTCATCAACTTTTACCGACTTCCCAATTCTCAGAAATACCTTAAGCTTTCAACCCTTAAATCTATTACTACTTTGTTCACATCACCTTGCATATGTCATTGCACAAATAATCAAAACTAATATTTAGCACGCACTTATTATTATGGTAGTAAGGTGTGTTTCATCAAAATGAATGTAAAAATGGGGCACCTGGGGGGCTCAGCTGGTTAAGTGTCTGCCTCCGGCTCAGGTCATGATCCTGGGATTGAGCCCTGCGTCAGGCTCCCTGCTCATGGGGAGCCTGCTTCTCCCTCTCCAGCCCCACTTGTGTGCTCTCTCACTCTCTCTCTCTCTCTCAAATAAATAAATAAAATCTAAAAAAAAATTAATGTAAAAACACTTGGGAAAGCATGTGCCAGCCTTTTCACCTGGAGGCAGGAAATGATTTTATAATCATTACACTGGTCAAGAAAGACATTATAGCATCTTCATTCCCACTAAGATAAAAGATCAACAAATATTTTTTAATAGCAAAGTAACTTCACTACAGGGATCACAGTGTCGCCTATAAGGCAATATAATAATGTTGCCTTGGAAATCATCACTACATGGTTCCCATAGTAATGAAGCTCTGAGGATGTCATATTTTATGCCTATATGCTTGTTAGTGTACATTTCCTTGGCTTACAGGAAAGCTCCATAAGGGTGAAGGCGCTAAGTGCTTTTTGCACTGCTTTCTCCCCAGCACTTTGAACAGTGCCTGGAGAGAACCTGTGGACCCGTCCCCTGGCTCACACTGAGGAACCACTGTCCTCTATAACAGAAAGAGCCTAAGCAGAAAAAAGCTGCAGGAATACCATTGCCCAAAGCAAACCAAGCATGGGCTCTCCTCTAGTTTTCTTGGTTTGCTTAAGTTCATGTGTTCTGCTCCAACTAATGGGAGATGGTATAGGAATAACCCACTAATTGGCTGGTGATAGGTTTCCTTCCAGGTAAAAAGTTTAAAAAATGTAAATTTTCTTGCAAATCATACGTGTTGAGTATTTGCTAAGTGAATGAATAAATGGGAATGAGTGTGATTTTCTATTGTATATAATTTTTTTTAGTGTTTTCTATATATAGTATCATGTCTTCTGCAAATAGTGAAAAATTTACTTCTCCCTTGCAAATTTGCATGCCTTTTATTTCTTTTTCTTGTCTAATTGCTGTGGCTAGGACTCCCAGTATTAAGCTGAGTAAAATTGGTGAGAGTGGACATCCTTGTCTTGTTCCAGTCTTAGAGGAAAAACTCTTATTTTTTTACCTTTGAAAATGGTATTAGCTGTGGGTTTTTCATACATGGCCTTTATTATTTTGAAGTATGTTCCCTCTAAACCTACTTCGTTGAGAATTTTATCATGAATGGATGTTGTACTTTGCCAAATGCTTTTTGTCTATTGAGATGATCATATAGTTTTTTTCCTTTCTCTTGTTAAAGTAATATATCATGTTGATTGATTTGTGAATATTGAACCACCCAGTGATAAATCCCACTTGATTGTGTTGAATGATTTTTTTTTAATGTATTGTTGGATTCAGTTTGCTAATATTTTGTTGAGGATCTTTGCATCTATCTTCATTACCAGTATTGGCCTACAATTTTCTTTCTTTCTCTTTCTTTCTTTCTTTCTTTCTTTCTTTCTTTCTTTCTTTCTTTCTTTCTTTTTTTTGTGTGTCTTTATTTGGTTTTGGTATCAGGGTAATGCTGGCCTAAATGACTGAATTTGGAAGTTTTCCTTCCTCTTCTGTTTTTTGGAATAGTTTGAGAATAGGTAATAACTCTTCTTTAATTCTTGATAGAATTCACCTGTGAAGCCGTTTGGTCCTGAACTTTTGTTTGTTGTGAATTTTTTGATTACTGATTTAATTTAATTGCTAGTAATCAGTCTGTCCAAATTTTCTATTTCTTCCTGATTCAGTTTTGGGAGGTTATATGTTTCTAGGAATTTATCAATTTCTTCTAGGTTGTACAATTTGTTGGCATATAATTTTTCTTAATATTCTCTTATCATTGTTTGTATTTCTGTGGTAGCTGGTTGTTATTTCTCCTCCTTCATTTCTGATTTTATTTGAGTCCTCTCTCTTTTTTTCTTTATGAGTCTGCTTATAGGTTTATCAATTTTATTGATCTTTTCAAAGAACCAGCTCTTGTTTCATTGATCTGTTCTTTTGTTGTTTTTTGTTTAGTTTTGTTTTTGTCTTTATTTCATTTATTTCTGCTCTAATCTCTATTATTTCCTTCCTTCTACTGGCTTTCAGCTTTGCTTGTTTTTCTTTTTCTAGTTCCTTTAGGTGTAAAGTTAGATTGTTTGCAGTTTTGATTTTTTTTTTTTCTTCTTGAGGTAGGATTGTATTGCCATAATTTTCCCTGTTAGAACAGCTTTTGGTGCATTCTAAAGATTTTGAACCATTGTATCTTCATTTTTATTTGTCTCCATGTATTTTTTATTTCCTTTTTTGATTTCTTGGTTGATCTATTTATTGTTTAATAGCATGTTATTTAACCTCCATGTATTTGTGTTCTTTCCATATTTTCTTATGATTCATTTCTATGTTCATACCACTGTGATCAGAAAGATGCATGATATGATTTCAGTCTTTTTGAATTGATTGACACTTGGTTTGTACCCTAACATGTGATCTGTTTGGGAGAATGTTCCATGTGCCCTCGAAAAGAATATGTATTTTGCTATTTTTGGATGGAATGTTCGGAATATACTTGTTACACCCATCTGGTCCAATGTGTCATTCAAAGCCACTGTTTTCTTGTTGATCTTCTGTCTGGATGATCTATCCATTGATGCAAGTGAGGTGTTAAAGTCCTCTACTATTATTGTGTTACTGTCAATTTCTTCCTTTACGTCTGTTAATAACTGCTGTACGTATTTAGGTGCTCCCAGTTTGGGTGCATAAATATTTACAATTGTTATTTCCTCTTGTTGGATTATTCCCTTTATGATTAGGTAGTCTCCTTCTTTGTCTCTTGTTATAGTCTTTAGTTTAAAGTCTATTTTGGGGATGCCTGGGTGGCTCAGTCGGTTAAGCATCTGCCTTCAGCTCAGGTCATGATCCCAGGGTCCTCAGATCGAGTCCCATGTCAGACTCCTTGCTCAACAGGAGCCTGGTTCTCCCTCTGCCTGCCATTCCCCCTGCTTTTGCTCTCTCTCTCTATCTGATAAATAAATAAATAAACAAACAAATAAATAAAACAAAATCTGTAAAAAATAAAAAATAATGAAGTCTTTTTGTTCCAAAATAAATATTCCTGTATAATTGACTCTTTGAGGGATATTGAGAATATATACACATACAAATATATATATATATGTGTGTGTGTGTATATATATATATATATATATATTTATTTATATATACACACACAAAATATATCTTGTGTGTGTGTGTGTATAAAGTTCTTCTCATATAATCCGTAACTTAATTCATGATTTAGGAGGAAAAGAAAGAATCAACTGTGTGGTTTCCCCACAAATATTTTCACCCTGCTTTAAAAAGCAAGTAAGTTCCCAGATGCTGGAAAGTTTTAGACATCTGTAATAGAAATACTGTATTTGACATAATGCACCAATGCATTTTTACAGTTAGTCATCTTCACATCCTGGTGATGCAGTAGCCTGGGTTTTTAACACATGCCTGATATGCCCAGATCTTACAGTTTCTTCCGCTGAGTAGAGAAGCACAGCACCTGCCATTAATGTTAAGCCAACAGGCTAAGTGTTCCTTGAAGAAAAAGGCTGTGACTAAATTGAAGTGCTAGCAGAGAGGAAAGGGACATAGAAAGCAGCTTTTCGGCCTAGGGAAGTGAGTAAGGAAAACTGATAGCAGAGGAAGAAGGTCAGATCTGTGTGTCCTCATCTCCCCATTTCAAAGGAGCAAATTCCAGAAGTAGAATGTATTAGAAACACTCAGATAAGTACAAGATAACCTGAGAACACTAAAGATGTGACCTATATCCTGAGGCCTCTAGTAAGAGCCAGCTTGGTGACATACCAACGTGGTGCAATGGTGAAAAAGATTGGAGGGATGAGCGAGCTCAACACAGTGCTCCTGCCCTCATGCATATTCCTTAGCCAGAAGCTTTTAGAAGGTGTTAAGGGAGGTAGGGGTCTAATATAGGCTGTCCCCGGGGTCAGGACAAAGAGCATTAATGTATGAGGATGACTCAAATGTAGTAAGTATCAGTTATATCATAGGGATAACAAGTACAGGGATCCTCCCCAGCAAGATCCAGAAGATAGCACATGTGGATCTCTGGCGCCATTATGCCTTTCCGCCATGAGTTCACATAAACCCCTATAAGCCCAAAGGCCACAATACAGAGATAGGAATCTGAAAAACTGAACATGTACTTGAAAGAGACTGAGTCATTTTAAAGCGATACAGGGGGGCAGTAAGATTATTTCGTCAATCCCCTGCCATGTCACTTGCAGGGGTAGTTCATGAAGATGAGGATGATTCAGCCAAAACTTCCATTAAGCACACAGAGTCATCAAATGTAATGTGCTTATTCTTGACAGGGCAGAGAGAGGGATGATCAACCACTGCTTGATTCAAACTTGAGAGAGAAAAAAGAGTGAGGAAGTTGGTACCCAATCCTCTGATTCTGTGCAACTCTTTCCATCCTCACCGTCTTTTTTTAACTGTCCTCTTTCAACTTGACAGTTTGGCTGGCTGTAGACGGGGAGTGGTGTGGCTGAGAACACAGAGATGGCTATCTTTGATGTCTTTGATCATAGAAATTTTTTTAGTTAAGAAACACTCCAGCAGCTGCCTGCTCTTTACCAAAAAACCAAACCACAAAACCAAAATGCCACTTTTCATCAAATGTATGAATCATTCCTTTTTTTCCCCTTTTTATTCTGAACTCCTTCTAAAAAATAATAAATAAAAAATAAACTCCTTCTAAAGTAAGTTATTGCTCTCTTGCATTGCTTCTCTCCCCCCCCCCCTTTTTTTAATGTGGTACCTATAAGAACTTGACTGGAGCAAAAAAAAAAAAAAAAAAAAAAGGGAGATGCATTATAGTTAATTCTAACTAACCAGGCCAAAAAATAAGTAAAGAATTAAATAATCTGTACAGCACAGTAAACCATTAAAACCTAATTAACATTTATAGCTCAGTACACCCTAAAACTGCATGATATGTTCACCAGTATAGACCATACTTGGAGCTATGAAATAAACTCAGTATATTTAAGAGAACTAAAATCATACAGAGTATATTCTCTAACTGTAATGGAATAAAACTAGAAATTAGTAACAATAAGATATTTAGAGAAAATCTTAAATACTTTGAAATTAACATATTTCTAAATAGTTCCTGGGTGAAAAGAGAAATCACAAGGGCAATTTGGAAATATTTCAAACTTTATGATAATGAAAGTACATCATATGAGAAATCGTTCGCAGCTAATGCAGTGTTCATAGGAAATTAACATTGTTACCAACAACCAATAACTGAGGGTGACTGGTTTTGATCAAGTTTTTTTCAAAGATTAGCTGGCTTCTTTAATTTAGAGAAAAATGTAGGTAGAAATGTAAGCAAATCTTGAGAGTATACGTAAAGAAGGATTTTTAAAGTAAATGCTAGGATTTTAAAGTAGATGTGTTGTAGCAATACTTTGAGATAAATTCTCTTCAGTGTTTAAGTATCTCTGTAATTTTCCTGTAAGTCAGTGAAAAAAATGTGATATCATACTCCATTGTTTGTTTTTTGTGAGCATTTAATGGAATAACATCTAATGCATAAAACAACATCAAATATACAACATACAAAAGAGAAAATCTTGTCTATTTACACAGCACCTAGCTTATTGTTGTTGTTTGATACAAACATCTCCTTATAGCTAGTACTATTTATCCACTAAGTTCACAGCATAAATCAAAACACGGTATTATGTAGTATTATACAGATAGACACAAAGTGGAAATTCATTGGTTTAGACACTGGATTGAATTGAATGGAGAAGTAGATTTTTCTGGGTTAAATAATTAGTAAATACTGGTGATTTTTGTAAATATACAAAACTTTCAGGGCTTTTAGGGTGCCTGAAGTATTTTCCTTTGTGCTTTCTAATATTTGAGTTCATAGATTATTAGTGGATAAGTATCACTTGTTAAGAAAAGAGGCAATTTGAACTGGTGCACAGGGCTTTTAATGTAACTTTGTTAGCTAAATTAAAATTAGAATGTCCTTTTTCAATATTTAATATTGATATTGTACCCCTCCTTTAAGCCAGATCAAAATTGTACCTCCATCTGATAGCCTTTCTTAAAAAATCCACTCACCATCCCCAAATATATGAGCCCTTGCCTTCCTGTTAGCTGCATGGTCTCTTAGTTTATTATGTCTGGTTCTGTCTTTATTTGTTCTTCCCTGTTCCTTTTTGATATATACATACCCTTGGTGTCAGGCACCCAAAATACCTATCAGAGTAATTTGTACATAGTAGGTGTTAACAATAGTTGGGAGTGAGTGACAAACAAATATAATAACAGCAATTGCTAACATATACCACTGTTTCCTGTAAGAAAAGGACCCAAGAAATGGAGGTGACAGACTTTTATAGTTTATTCTTATCAACCCTAAGAAGAGGTTGAGTTTTGTGGCTTCAGTGTTCCATGAGAGCAGCTATCGCTACGACTCCTAGATACTAGCTAGACAAATGCTAGTGTTTTGCCTAATGTATGATATGATGCAGGGCTTAACAACTGCAAGCTAAGAACGGTTTGTGTATGTTGTCATGGTTGAAAAATAGCAAAAGAAAAGTAATGTGAGACATGTGAAAATTATATGAAATTAAAAATGTAGTGTTCATAAAGAAAGATTTTTTTAGAACACAGCTACACTCATTTGTTTGCATATTTTCTGTGGCTGTGTTCATGAGACAACAGAATCAAGTAGCTGCTGTGGTGGAAACTGTAGGACTCAAAAAGCCTAAAAAATGTTCAATATCTGTCCCTTTATAGAAAGTTTGCCAATCCCTGATATAGTGAATTATCACATCAAGATGAAACATCACATTTTCTCTTTTAAGGTTGATATGTGTAAATATGGAAAAAAAAAACAATCTCATAGGCACAATGGTTTAGAGGATACTTTCCTGGGAGAGACAATGATCAAATCCAGTTGCATGCATTCTTTTACTAGGCTACCGCTTCTACATCACATGGAGCACTTTGTTCCATCATCTCTAACTTCACAGTGAATTCTTGACAGCAGTCATAAAAACACAGGGTAAAAATCTATAGGCAGATTTGTAGAATTTCCCCGGCATTGTTTGAGTAATAATTTACTCTTGACTGTTCTACTGAGAAGAATAAACAGCATCATGTTTGAAAACAAAGATGACACCTTTTTTGTAGAACCTCTTACCCTATAGGCATTTCAAACCTTCTGAATGGCCTAAAAAAATGCAACAGTGTTTGTTCTATTCTAATGTAGGGCATGTTGTGCTCTGTGGATGATGTGGGGGGGTAATACAATTGTGAATTAAAATGAGAGACACAAACAGGAAAAGAACAGAGGACTACCAAATACGAGTTCTGAGGGGCAACATTTCTTTCTTTTAACAAAGAAACTATTCCAGAACAGATGTTGTTATTACCTGGATGGTTTTTCAAAAGGAACAGTGATCTGGTGTGACAGAATAGCAAGAACTCAAAGAAAAAGAACATGAAGTGTAGACTTCAACTGCTTTTTCCGCTTTAACATCTTTTGTGGGAGTTGTAGAAGAGGCTGGAGTTCAAACCAGCATCTTCTATGTGTTTGAGAGAAGTTTAAAAACAATGTGAAGCATGTAAATATCTCCCATACTAACATTTTTTAATGATACCAAGTAATCTGAAAATTTGTAGATACCAAGTATTGAGTCTGTAATCATGAAGTAGTAATTTATTTGTAATGCTCAGAACATTTCTATGTGGAATTGTCAGTTCCCACATTGTCCATAACATGTTCTTTTTCATAAGAGAAGCATTGATCAAATCCATATGAAATAGTTATAAGTGACACCCCAATAGAGGATCTTTTCCATTCTGATATTGTTAGTTATTATAATAAATTAACCTCAAACATTCAGTCATATCATCAACATGCAGCTTCTCCTTTCCCCTCTTTCTCCTTTGCAGACTCTGCTCTAAACTATAGGCTAGAAAGAAAGAACATCTAAGAGCCTTGTGAAAAGGACTACATGGCAGACAGAATCTTAAAATGCTGCTACCTCCCTGACTTTCGAGGTTTCTCTCTTAATCCTCAGGACTGTGAATGTGATGAGCCATGTGATTATGTTATGTTACACCACAAATGGGATCTTGGAGAGGTAATTAAGGTTACTAATCAGTTGACCTAAAATAAAGAGACTATCTAGTTGGACCTAATGGAATCACAGGTGTTCTTTAAAAGCAAATGTTTTCTCTACCTGGTAGTGGAAGGGAAAGCCAGGGATAAAGTGTGAGAAGGATTCAATTCATGGCTGCTGTTTCAAGATGGAGGGAGCTAGGTGAGAAGGAATACAGGCAGCCTCTAGGAGTAGACAGTGGGCCCTGACTAGCAGCCAACAAAACCTCAGATGGAGATACATTGGTTAGATTACTCCTTTCTGCCCATGGATGCCACCAAGTAAGCATCGTTGAACTCTCCTCTCCCACTGCCACCATGTCTAAGTTAGAGTCTCCCAAAGAGTCTGAACAGCTGCAGAAGTTCTTCATCAGAGGTTTGAGCTTTGAAACAAACGGTGAGAGTCGGAGGAATTTTGAGCAATAAGGAATGCTTACGGTCCATGTGGTCATGAGAGATCCAAACACCGAGCGCACCAGAGGCTTTGGGTTTATCACGTATGCCACTGTGGAGGAGGTGAATGCAGCCATGAATGCAAGGCCACACAAGGTGGATGGAAGAATTGTGGAACTAAAGAGGGTTGTCTCAAGAGAAGATTCTCAAAGACCTGGTGCCCACTTAACTGTGAAAAAGATTTTTGTTGGTGGCATTAAAGAAGACACTGAAGAATATCATCTAAGAGATTATTTTGAACAGTATGGGAAAATTGAAGTGATTGAGATCATGACTGACTGAGGCAGTGGCAAAAAGAGAGGCTTTCCTTTTGTAACATTTGATGACCATGACTCTGTAGACAAGATGTCATTCAAAAATCCCATACTGTGAATGGCCACAACTGTGAAGTAAGGAAAGCCCTATCCAAGCAGGAGATGGCTAGTGCTTCATCCAACCAAAGAGGTCAGAGTGCTTCTGGAAATTTTGGTGGTAGTCATGGAGGTGGTTTTCGTGGGAATGACAATTTTGGTTGTGGAGGGAACTTCAGTGGGTGAGGTGGCTTAGGTGGTGGATATGGTGGCAGTGAGGATGGCTATAACAGATTTGGCATTGATGGAAGCAACTTTGGAGGTGGTGGAAGCTATATGATTTTGGCAATTATAACAATCAATCCTCAAATTTTGGACCCATGAAAAAGGAAATTTTGGAGGCAGAAACTGTGAGGTTCCATTCAAAATTTATTTGCAACCTGCTTGGGCACAGAAGCCAATGTCTCCACAAACCTTGGTGTAGTTGAACTGACAATTAATGGGTTGTGACTTGGAGTTCACCATTGAAAGGGTCACCCAAGCAAAGTCCTGGAGTTTATTTGGTTATTAATATGATTGTTGGCACATCCTATGCGATACATCTAAATTGAATTATGGTATCAGATAAAATTATAGATGGGATTAAAGCTTGTGTATCATCCATTATCCAGTGCAATCAATAAATAATTTAATATTCTTTTGAAATAAAAAAAGAAGACCTCAGATTTACCGCTACGTGGAACTGCGTTCTGTTAACAGCCTACATGAGCTTGAAAGTGGGATGCTTTCTTAGACCCTCCAGTTAAGAGCCCATCCCAGCCAAACCTTGACCTCAGAATTGTGGACCCTGACCATTGAACCCAAAAGCCCACCAGGGCTTTTGATCTATAGAACTGTAAGATAGTAAGTGGAAGTTGTTTTAAGCTGCTATACTTGGGGTAATTCGTTGTATAGTAGTAGAAAACTAATTCATATACTCTTCACTATTGATATTTCTTTTTTTAAAGATTTTATTTTTTTATTCATGATAGAGAGAAAGAGAGAGAGAGAGAGAGAGAGAGAGAGAGAGGCAGAGGGAGAAGCAGGCTCCCAATGGAGCAGGGGGCCTGATGCATGATTCGATCCCAGGAGCCCGGGATCATGACCTGAGCTGAAGGCAGATACTTAACTGACTGAGCCACCCAGGCGCCCAACTATTGATATTTCTTGTGTGTGTGTGTGTGTGTGTGTGTGTGTGTGTGTATATATATACATTTTTTTAAATTTTATTTCTTTCTTTCTAGAGAGGGAGAGAGGGAGCGGGAGGAGGGGTAAAAGCAAAGGGAAAGAGAAAATCTCAAGCAGACTCCACACTGAAAGCGGAGCCTGACATGGGGTTGATTCTCACGACCCTGAGATTATGACTTGAGGTGAAATCAAGAGCCAGATGCTTAACCAACTGAGCCTCCTAGGCACCCCTTAACTACTGATATTTCAAGATACACATTTGTGGGTATAAGATATGAATCTTAAAATGTCACTACTTAGACAACTGTCAGATACTAAAAGACTGAGTCAGGATTATCAATACTCTTTCTAGTCCTGAAGAGGACATCTCATGAAAGCAGGACTGTTGAACTAATTTCTAATATTCAAATGAGAGGGAAATCTAATTTTGGTAGTATTTTTAGTGCTCTTTTTTTCTGATTGGGTAGATGAGAAAACCTTTTTTTCTTTTTTCTTGATCTCTCCCTAGCCCTCAAGTTAGTAGACTCTGCTTTTGCAAATTGAAATAAAACATTTTCTAGATGGTAATTTATTCTCCCTGAGGCTTCAGAATTCAGGAACAAATACTTTCCTGAGTCTTTTAGCTTTTTTTATGGCAATGATAATTAACTGTACCAGCTCAATACCAGAATCTGTCCTCCTTTTTACCAGGACACAATTAGATAAATTGATTATGCAGCCAAGACCATACCTGGAAGTATCATACTGTATGAGAATAAATCTCATTTCATCAGGTCTGACAAGCTCACCATGAAGGAATAAAGATTGTACTTCACTGGTGAAACCAATGCCCATAAAACAGTCCCAGAAAATTGGCCTGATATGTGTTCCAGAGCTTACAGGCTGTAAATAACATCACTCCTTGGCAGCCCAGAAAACTCTTTGTATTTTCAGGACCTTTAGGAGAGAAGAATCTACCCAAATTTATAGATTCTACTGGTAAACTTTGTTGAGATGAATTTCTGAGATTTAGTTTCTTGGTCTCAGAACAAAACAGCCAATAAGAACAATTCAAAAACTATATCTGGAATAATAGAGGTTATTGAAAATGCAATCTGAGATTCTTTATGAAATTTATACAGAAGTTAATTTCCTGTCATGGGTAGTTGTTCACCACTACCTATGGCTCTAGATGAGCTCACCTCAGAAAGGAGGCTTTTGTGGTTAATTAACACCTCCTGCTACACCCACATGTCAAGATAAAATGAGACCAGCCTTTTCTTGTCTTCAAGAATAATCTTTGGGGATTATTTGTTTGGTGTTTGTTTGTATATTTGTGAGTCCAAGTGAATTGGAAAATATTTTATGCCCACTGGAGAGAATGCCTATTTTGATCAGTACTAGTAATTTTGGGTATTTCCGCCACTGGAACCAGATTTAACATCCTGTTTCCCTAATTTATAAGCTAAATAAAGTTTTGGCACATGTTGACTCTACATTTGTATTAGAGTAATGTTTTCAGCTTTTTCAAAATGACACATTATAAAAAATATAATTAAATCCACTTTAGGTTTCATACCTAATTTTTCATAATTTTATTGTGATTGATAATATTTAACTTTGGAATTTTACTCTGACATGAAGATTGCCTAACTTTTCTTTTTAAAACATTAACTTTTAAAATCTTAAAGGAAACACTGTTGTGACTTAATAATTACCTTGCTCTTGGTCCTAGAAATTTCTGTGATGTTAAATGAGAGTAAAAGATTATATTTTTCTTAATCAACTGGTTAATTTAGATTATCACTTTATTTGAGCCTAAAAATCATCATATCTGTTTCTTGGTAATTTATTGTTTCCTTGCTGTCTTAAGTTTGCAACAGTATTTTCCAATCAATAAATTCATTGATAACTTTGATATTTACATTCACTTATAGTCATTTTTACATTAAAGAAACCTGAGAGATCATGCTTTTTGAAGTATGATGTGCTGCTATTTAGGAGTAACTGTAATTGGGTAAATGAGAGCTGGCACTAGAGAAAGAGGGGTAAATGTCAATGTTGAGTACAGAATGTGATCATTAGGAGCACTAGATAGTGATATTAGCAGTAAAAAAAGCTTTTTAAAAATTTTTTCACACTATTTTTTGTAAATTTTACATAGGAAAAAACAATAACATATTTATATTTCTTGCTTTATTTTTAGTTTTCTTATAGAATGTCTTTCATTTTGATGTACACGTTAAAACCAGTAATAGTATTTTAAATGACTTGAAGACCTAGATCAAATTGTACTTTGTCAAATGATATGTCAATTGTTCTTACCTGTCTTATCCTGGAGAGAGAGATTTTATAAGATGGCTAGAATAGTTGGTCTTGATTAATCAAAAAGTCTTCATGACCATCAATTTTCCCCAGTAAGTCTTAGACACTCATCTATAATTTAAGTAATTCCTATGGCATTAGCTTAATTGCTTAGCCAAGAAACTCTTCTAGTCAGTTACAACAAAAACAACAACAGGATGTAACTCCTTATTTTTATTTCAAAAGTAGCAATTAAATTCAGCGAATGACAGGTTAAATTATTTTATTACATGATCAATGCAAAAGCTGAGACACTGTTACAGATGACATTGAACTAGTATTTCCCAGATGAACATAGAGTTAAAGTAAGAAATTTCCAGCAAGTAAAAATAAAGTATTTTACATCACTTTCAAAGAAAATATTTTCGCTCAGAAATATTATGTTTATTAAGGGATATCCTGATTTATTCTTTTTACCTGAGGTCACAAGACTATATATTTGGTTAGTGTTCCATTTGGAAAGACTTTAGGGTGTCAGTTCCTACTTTGGATATTGGTTGACTACATGATGAATATGGAGGAAAGTGTGTCCTGAATTTCCTCGGAACCATGGGATAAGAAAGTTGACTAAACTATGTAGTTATCTTTTTTCTACATACATATTTTTGTATTTGATGCAGTCCTAATTATGTTGAGAGCCAACTTTTCCATTGTTATAAAGGTTTATTTTTCCTGTCTACAAAAGTTTTCTCAGAAGGATAGACTAAAGAGCCTGGACAGAGTTGAAATTCTATCCTGTCGTGTAATGGTCAGTGTGAAGTAACAAGTGAAAAATTGATTAAGTTGGTTTCAGATTGGCCATAGTATTTTAATTCAGGACTGGTTAGGGAGGTAAGGGATGATGTATTTGCTATGGTTATAGGTCTGTCATTATTATACAGACATGCAAAGAATGTGTGGGACTTTTAATTATCTATAACTGATAAAATTGTCCTGAGCCCTCAGTTCACTCTCAGGAGTAATTGTGGTAGGAATCAGTTTGCCAATTCAATGAATATCATTTTCTTTCAGGTTACACAATTCCTTTCTAGTTAAAAATAATTTGATTAGGTAACCATTTAGTCAATTAAAAAAACCCACTCTTTATCTGGACTATTTGTCTTGTGCCTGCCCTCTTCATAAGAGGGAATCTGGATGAGGGGAAAATTTAGGATCCTCATTGGTGGGGTGGAGTGCCTCATGATGGTTTTTGTGTTGGTCTGACTCTTGGATTTATAGTGGTTGATACTGATATCCACTGACTTGTGCTCAATCTGGTCCAGTCCATGAGTGTCTTGCTAATGTTCATCATTGAAATCTATGGCTAAGAAATTATGGTTTGTTTATCTTGACTAAGTCAGAACCTAATTGTTTCCCCCAATTATGTACTATCTTGATCCTCGATGGCACTACAGATCCCCTTTTTCTTCTGGGTGTGTCTCCCACACCCATGTGTGAGTCTCCCACATGCTTTCTAGTTCTTCTGGTCTGCCTGCACTGAAGTTTTTTATTCTAGGAGTGCTTCGATTTCCTCGTTGTAACCACTTTTTAAACGACTTCCCTCCAGTACCTGAGCACTGTTACAACTCTCCTCTCCCTGCCCCAGTATCAGTGTGATGATGGTCTCAGGGTACCCAGTGGGAGATTAATATCCCACCTCCTGTGATGTTAACCCTGAGAGGTATAGGCAGATAACACACATCCAAGGGGTTGTTTTCTCCGGCTCTCTTCCTTACCAATTTCACCTTTCCTGGAAGAGAAAAGCTTTCCGCTCCTTCCTTTCTGGAAGAAATTTGCTGATGCCAGATCATAGATTTCCTCTTCCCTGTGGTCTATAATAAAATCTTGCCAACTGGCTTATGCAAACTTGTTCTTAATATATTAATGGGAGCTAAAGAAATTTGGAAAGTATTTTGTTTCTTAACAAATTTTGATACTCAGGCCTATTAATTAGCTGAAAAATTACACTTTGGTTCTCAAAAGCTGAACATTTTCTTGTTTTTGGATTCCTACTGTAATCCTCGTAACTATTCTGGAGGTGAATGGATGCCTCCAAAATCATTTGTTTATTCTTCCATACAGCAAAAAAATTATTGAGCATATGTTATGTGCTCAGCAGTTTCAGGTGCATATGCTAGTGGGGGGGTGAACAGTAAACGACAGAGATAAGGAAGGCATTAGAAAGTGATAAATGCTATGGAGAAGAATGAAGCAGAGAAGGACAAGTAGAAGTGTTGGGTGGGGAAGTTGTGCTATTTTCCGTAGTGGGGGAAAGGTCTCATTGAGAAAGTGACTCCTGAGAAAAATCTGAAGGAATTGAAGGAGTTAGTCTTCTGATATCTGGGGAAAAATGGCAAGGTCAAGGGCTTAAAAGCAGGTAGTGTGTCTGCTTGGAACAAGAAAGTGGTAGAAGATGAGGTCAGAGAGGTAACAGGCTGTTAGAACATATAAGGCCTTGTTAACAGAGTTGGACTTTGATTTTTACTCAGGGTGGGTCAGGAAGCCATTGGAGGCTTTTAAGTGAGGAATGACATATGAAGCAAGTTTTTAACAGTCTTTAGGAAAGTAAGCAAGAAAAAGAGGTGATGATTGGAAGTTATTGCAGCAATACAGATGAAGGATGATGGTGGCTTAAACCAAGCCTCTGTCTGTGAAGAAGTGGCTAAATTCTGGCTACATTTTGAAATTAGAAACATCGAATTTGATTACAAACCAGATATAGAAAGTAAAAGAAAGAAAAGAATCAAGAATGACACTAAGAATTTGGCACTGAAAACTTGAAAAATGGAATTGTACTCAATTAAAAGTAAAATGAGCACATTTGAAGTAAGGGGGGGTGGGTATCCGGAACTTAATTTTGGACATGATATGTTTGAAATGTCTATTAGACATCCATGTGAATATGTCGAGTCGTCAGCAGTTAGATCTATAGGTCGGGCGTCCAAGGGAGGAGCTGGGTTGGATCTGTACATTCTCTACATCATTACCACACAGTCTTTCTTACCTAAAAGTAATAAAAGCTTGCTTTACTTGAGTGGAAAGAAACAAAAACAGTACATTGAAATAAGTTAATGGAATGCCTGAAAACCAAACCAAAAGTTCTAACTTAATCGTAGATTTTAAAAAACACTTTAAAGCTCTCTCCAACTAGAGATGTTGAAGTTAAAAGATTAGAGAAGGAACTTATTCAACAGTTCTTAAAAATGGACAGTATTCAGGTTATTTTTAAGTTTCAGTTATCTGCGTGACTTGTTCCTTCACCTTCTTCAAGTCATTGCTCAATTAGTTTCCCTCTTAATGAGGCAAGGCTGACCACTGTATTTAGATTTCAGCCTAATTCTTCTACCATCCTCATTTCAAATCTCCTTAAACTGCCTTATTTATTTTCTGTTTATCAATAGCATTTGTCACTTCCTTAATATTATGTGATTTACTTATGTTTGTTTATTGTTACATTGTTTAGCTTGTATATAGCTTTCAATCCTGCCTGCCTCACCTATGATTCCAGTTTTGGCAGAGGTCACTGGTTCCCTGAGGGCTTTGACCAGCTTCAAGCGGTTGCAGCCTGACTCAGGCATGCTGTAAATTACCTCAGACTCGCATCTTAAATTCCTGTCTTAGGGCTTCTCTGACAGTGCAGACTGCCTTTGGGAAACTGCTGGGTACAAAATTAGTCTAACCTGAATGTGGGCGGACTTGATCCTGCAGGGCTATTCTTGGCCACAGGCGGTGGGCATTTTATTCCCTCAGGCAGATGTTCCTGGATACTTTTTTACAAAGTATCCCATGGGTTATAGAACAAGAGAGTGGCAGCCAACTTACTGCGTCCAATAATTGATTCTTTCACCATCCTTCTTTTATTCCCCCTGTCCCTAACTTTTGTCCACTGAGATCATATTTCTAAATTATCAACTTATACTTACATTAGTCTTGGTCACAGGCTCTACTTTATGGAGAATTCAGGCACAATTTTTTTTTTCATTCTACCACTTTGGCTGCCCAAAGGCAGCTGATAATCCTAAGCATCCAGAAGATTGTCTGGCATCTGACAGGCTCTCAACAGATATGTACTAAATTGAATTGAAAGTAATTTGGTTCTTTAATTACTAAATCAGGTAAGGATTAAGAATTTGTGATTTTTTTAAAAAGAATTTTATTTATCCATTTATCAGAGAGAGAGAGAGAGAAAGAGCATAAGCAGTGGAAGAGGCAGGCAGAAGCAGACTCCCTGCTGAGCAAGGAGCCCGCCATGGGACTCAGTCCTAGGACGCTGGGATCATGACCTGAGCCGAAGACAGACACCCAACTGACTGAGCCACCCAGGTGTCCCGGGAATTTGTGATTTCCGTGTCAACGTGAAACTATCAAAATGGTAACATTACCTAATAGTCACTGAACTAGACCATAGGAGAGTTCAAATAGGTATGGCAATAGAGAGTAGGTGTTAAAGGACCTCTATTTGGGAGGCATATTGTTTGGGATGTGTGTTACCTGCTATATGTGTAAATTTGAAAAATTCTTTAACCTCTCTGTATTGTAATTGCCTCATCTCTAAAATGGGGGTAATTATCTCCAGTTCAAAAGGTTGTGAAAATTAAATGAATTAATATATAGAGAACAGGGGTGCCTGGGTGGGTGGCTTAGTTGGTTTAGTGGCTGAATCTTGATTTTGATTTCGGTTCAGGTCATGATCCTATGGTCTTGGGATTGAGCCTGCTTTGGGCTCCGTGCTGCATGGGGAGTCTGCTTAAGAATTTGCTCTCTCCCCTTCTCTCTTCCCCTCCCCCTACTTGCACACTGTCTCTCTCTAAAATAAATAAATCAATCTTAATATATATATATGTAGAACATACATGCCATGAAGTAACATGTTTGAATATATATAACATACTTGTTTGCAATTATCATTATTGTTGTTGCTGTTGTTATTGATTTCCACCACACATATTATGGAAACCCAGCATCAAATGAAAATAAGTGGACATTCCCCGACTTTCAGGTAAATCTAGCCAAAGTTTTCTCATCATTTTCTTACATTTTGCTTGTTTTTAGTTACAATTAGTATTTAATAAACATTTTATTAATATAGAAATATATAAAGTTCCACAATATGTTTCATTGCTACAGCCCTACTAAAGTTCCATTTTATTCAAGTATAGCTTCATTTGTTTGCTAATAATATCAACCCAATTTATAAGTGAATTAACCAATTCATGATAAATATTATCATTATAATAAATATTATATACTAATCTATCCTTGGGCCCCAATTCAGGGTTCAGACAACTTACTTTGCCACCATGAAGCTTATGGACAGAACATCAAACGAAATCTCAGGATCCTGAAATTTTATCATTTGTGAAATAGCGATTGCCATGTCTACCCCATCATGTTTGAGGGAGAATTAAATGTCATAATGTTCATGAAGGGGCCTGGCACAGGCTCTGGCATGTAGTTGAAGATCAATGGCACTAATTGAAATCAATGCTAATTGGAATAGCACTAATTAGAATCCCGTCCATACCCCATACTTCTCTGAGCTTGTTGCTGTGATTTTCTTATGAAGATTCAATCACAAAGTTTTAGCCTGACAAATGTCTCATTAGTACTTGGTGAACAGAACTCACTTTCATGAAAATAAATGTTCCAGAGATGGGTGTTAGAGATTGAAACCTTTGCATTCACCATAAAAGTACCAGTTACAGAGTTATTTCAGCTGCATTTCAATTTGTAATTTAATTTAGTAAGTCACAATGAGAATTACTAAAAAGCAACCTAATCTGAGTTCTTTAAATTCTTTTAACTTGGCATTATATACTGAGCAAATGGATTTATTAAGAAAGCTGCTTGTAAGGCATGATACCTTGATTCAGATACTAACCTGTGATTTACAAAGCTTAAACATAATACATACTGAGTGTGATTTTTAAGGTAATAAAGATAAGGTAATAAATGGAACAATAGACTTTGTGTTAAAAAATTAATCTCTAACTGGATGACCTTGACTTAATCTTTACTTTTTAATTCTATAAAAAAGTGGCTATGGGGATGTAAAAGGAGATTATAATAGACATCTATTTCTTGACTGGTGTTTTTGCCAAAAAATTCTGCAAGGAAGGTCTTACATACAGTCAAGACATTATTACTTTAGGAGTTGGGAACCTCGAGTGAGATTCAAAGTAACAGAGTACTTCCATGCATATGAAGGAGGAAAGAGGACTGCATAGTTTTACTGCAGACAGCTGCCAACTTGAAGATGTGCTACAAACAATCTTTTTCTATTATAAGGCGATTTATGAATATCATCATATACCCAGCTTAGTGCTTTTACTACTTTTAGGTTAAGTGGGATCTGTAACCTCACATGTAATAAAATTCAAGAAGATGAGAAAAACATGACTTCCAATCATTCAGCCCTCTAATATGAATTTATTTACAATCACTTTGACTCCTGAAACTAGCTAGTCCTAATCACAAGTGAGATAATTTAGCATAATCAAATTGTACCTTTTTACATCAGTGCTGATTAAGTGCCTGAGGCAGACCAAGTACCAAATTAAATACTCCAGTGACTTCATTTAAGGAGAAATGATTATCTCCAAAGTAAACCAAAATACTAGAAAAAAGAAAACACATAACGTGTTTCAAAGAGGTTTCTGAAGTTTGAAACAAACTAGCATATTACTTGAAATAATACTGAATAATTACTGAAAAGATTTGTGTCTGTATAAAAGCTTTCACTAAAAGCATTTTCAGAATAATTCTTCAAAAATATGATCCTAGAATCAAATTATCCCTTTCTGCAAACTTAAGAATGTATTTAGATGATTTAAGGCTACAAGTTAAAATCTAAATGACCCCAAATCCCAGAAACAGAGATGAAAGTACTGTATTAAGTCTAAACTGTTTGAGATGATCATTTTTCAAAGGTGTTTCCTGCCCAGTTTTAAACGCCAGGTGCCAAAAATGATAAGCAAACAATTCTGTCAATAGACCACTTATGTTCCTTGCTCTGTTCTTCTCCAAGTGACAAAGTGCCTTGATTCCAGCAGCGATTCCCCCGTCTGCTTTCGCCTTGGGTTTCCATTGTGACCATTAACTGCTGAAACTGAGCCCAGAGCCCTTGATCACAAGATCTGAACATTGCAAGGGATCCTAAAGAGGTAAATTAACTCATCCCTCTGCCTCTAGGAAAGGAAAACTGTGCCCAGATACTTCCAGAGGAATAATTTTGCATCCTAATGAGAGTGAAAGACTAAGTAGTGGGAATTTCCTTCAGAAACTTGTTTGCGTACTTTTGGACTATTTCTATGCTAATGCCATTGCAACAGCAAGTAAATGTTCTAAAGTGTACAGGGGCGGTGCCTCCCCGCACAGCCAGATTAGCACATGACTCGGCTTAGGCATCTAGCTGTTACAGATTCATTAATTTGCCTGAGAAAATTCCTTTTATGGATTAAACAACCCCTTGCAATATCACCATTTTTATACATCTTATTTTACATGACTAAATCTTTCTACTCTCAGTATTTTTCCATCTCTCCCCTCCCTTCAACTTCCCTCTCCATTCTTTTAATTGGTCCTCTTTCTCCCTGGCCTCCTTTCTACACCCTCCACCCTGGGTAACGACACCACTAAGCTTGAAGTTTTAGCTCATTACCTTGGCACCATCTTTTCCCTGACCTTTTCTATTCTGTTGGATGCCAAGTTCTGTAATTAATGCTTTAAAAGTGACTCCTGAATCAGTCCCTCTTTTCCATTCTGTTGCTGCTATCTCACTTCAGGCTCTTATTATGTTTGGCTTGGATATAAATTAATTTCCTTACTCTTCTCCTTGCTTTGGTTTCTCGCCAGCTCCCAACTACATTGTATGCATTGCTGTCAAAGTGGTCAGCATGAAGCACAGCTTGCACTTAATCCTGCGTTGAAACCTTCACTGCTTCCACATTATCCACCAAGGCATCCAAACCCCTTGACCTGGCTCTTATACCCCTGTTCCCCCCCCACTGCCAACACTCAGCTTATGACCCAGTTCCAACCTAACTTTCAAGTGTTACCATTCACTTTTTCCCTTACATGTGGGTGACAGTCTTCCTGAACTATATAAAATTTCCTGAACACCCTTTAAACTTTCTTATATATTTTTCTTCTAATTCCATGTTTTTGCACTCTTGTTTCTTCATCTAAAATTTTATTCTTCCAATATTTACCTATTGAAACCTGACTTCTCCTTCAATTCCTAACCAACCAACCGACAAACCGATTAACCAAACAATAACAGTGGCTACACTTTATCATACTCTCCTAACTTATCAGGACTATATTGAACATCCTGAATACAT
Organism: Ursus americanus; assembly: GCF_024610735.1. Taxonomy (NCBI): domain Eukaryota; kingdom Metazoa; phylum Chordata; class Mammalia; order Carnivora; family Ursidae; genus Ursus; species Ursus americanus. Next base: position 43,709,611 of record NC_142127.1, read on the forward strand.
AGTCCCTGATCCCCTCCCAAACACGTGCTAGGAGATATTAATAATATCTGTAAAGAAACAGCCATGCAGAAATGTTAGTGATTTTTATCCTACGCTGCTGCATAGTTAATGAGTGGGATGTTGGCACATCCGAGTAGTTACCAACTTAATATTCATTCTTCCTTTTTTTCTGTGGCAAAACCCTGATTTTTATTTTTTTGGAAGGGGTATTGACAGTGTAATCCGCTAAAATAAGAAGAAAACAAGAAGTACATACCTCAATCTTCTTAATAACAAGGGGCAAACTTTTTTTTTTCTTTTCTTCTTTTTTTTTTTTTTAGAGAGAGAGTGAGAGAAAGAGAGCGAGCGAGTGAGAGAGAGCAGGGCAGGGGGGAGGGCCAGAAGCAGAGGGAAAGAGACAATCTTAAGCAGGCTCTGCCCCCAGCGTGGAGCCCAATGTGGAACTCAATCTCATGACCCTGAGATCATGACCTGAGCCAAAATCAAGAGTCGGATGGTTAACTGAATGAACAACTCAGGTGTCCCAAGGACTTAAGTCTTTCCACATACTTCTGGCCAAGGAGACCTAAATGATAGTCTGCGAGGGGTTTTGGCAACATTTTCTTGTCTCTTCCATGGCTCATTCTTTCTCCTTATCCTTTAGAAAGCAGGGCTGAGGTGCCTGGGAAACCAGAATCATCTTGTAACTATCAGGGTGAGAGTCGGAACACTAGGAAGGTAGAGCAGAAAGACGAAAGAGCCTGGGATACTGATAGCTCTGAGAGCCATTGCAAGGACACCAGTCCAGAAATTCTTGTTGGATAAAAAGATGAGAGTTTAATTCAGTTAACTTACACATTGGGTTTTTGGTTGTTTATACCTGAGCACAATTTCCAACTGGTGCATGATGGAAATGTGTTTCACACCTATATTGTGTCTCCTGGATTCTTCTTTGGATTACATCATCACTGGCCCTGTCATGCCGCATATTAAACCTTACCCGAATCTCCAGCTCAGAAATAAAATTTTCTGCCTTCTGTATGCCCATTAAATTCTGAGCTACTTTTAAGGTCTTTATTATTTCCTCTTTTTCTTTGGAATTTTTAATGTAGATTGTAAATTTCTCAAAAGCACAGTCTATAACTTCCTTCCTTATACATAAGAAACACTGAATCAATGTTTACTGTGTGGATTAAAATCTATAAAACTCACCATATAGTTTTCTGTTGCCTGAGTTTCCTATTAATTAGTTTTAATCTTCTTTAAATTTGATATAGACATAAATGCAATCCACACCACACTGATTTTAGCTCCCACTGATTCTGTCAGGAACCAGCATCCTCAGCTCTTCCTGAATTTCTGTTTATTGCTGCAGGGGTCTGTAGAAACAAGCCCACCTCCATATGGTTCTGCTAGGCCTCCTCATTTCCCCCCTGAGCTACTGCTTCTGATGCTGCTGATACTACCACTCTGCCCATTCCAGACTTGGGAGAGGAAATGCTGCATTCACTACCTTTTCAGTCCAGACTGAGACACAGATCTTTTTCTAATTACTCATTGCACAGCTGAGATCAGGGTATGCCTTAAAAAAAAAAAAAAAAAAAGGCAGCAAAAGAAGAGGGAATGATGCAATGGAACGAAAACACAGAAAATATTTACAACTATCCTAGGCCCAGGCCCACTGGCTTCCAGCTTTATTTTCTTGGCTGCCACATGACCCCGGGCAGTTCACCCCCACCACCAGAATTTCCACAGCTCTCTATGGCTGAGAGTCCACATTGACCACCAGCCCTAGAAAAAGGCTAAGTATTTGTTTCCTCACCCCATTGTAAGGCATCCTTCCCCCAGGCTTCATTTCCTCATTTCCCATGATTGATAACAGCAATATTAATTTCTTTTAAGGGACATTCTGGTCCCATCCCTAGTAAGCCTGTGGCCCTGACTAGTCTATCACTCAAAGTTGGTTTGATTTGAGTTATTCTGATATCCACAGAAACTTTGCTATGTGAATACAAAACCTGATTGTAGTCTGAGTATAGCATATAGACTACATCTGGAATATGGCACATCATAATTGGTTTCCAATAGCTGATGAATTTTCTGAGTGATACTCTAACATTGTCATTGTTGGTTTTGTTAGTTGCTGGTGACACTAGGATAGTGTCAATAACTTTCACAAATAACAATATAAATTTTAAAATGTGGTGGTGAAGTCTTGATTGCAAGTGGTTTAAAAAGCTAAGAAGTGAGTATAGATAAATTCTCCCCATTTTGTGGAGAAGGAAATAATTAGGTATCAGGAATGGGGTTGGAACTTGAGGGAATGTTAGGGACCAGGTTTATTGAAATAAAGAAATATGAAGGATGAGGAGGGCAGAAAGGAGGAGAAGTGAAATGAAAGGGACAAAGGAGAAAGGGAAGGAAAGAAGAAGCAAGAGATGAAAAGAGAAAGATCTTTCCAATAGAAAATATGATTAATTATGCTGGTTGGTTCATAATTTTGTAATACTTTTTGATCATTTATTATCAGTTTCAAACTGAGAGAACCTTGATAACATATTCTTTTATTTTTTTAATTTTAATTTTAACTGTTTTCGAAGTTTTTGTTTATTTATTTGAGCGAGAGAGAGCACCGGCTGGGCGGAGACGCAGAGGGAGAGGGAGAAGCAGACTCCCCGCTGAGCAGGGAGCCTAATGTGGGGCTAGATCCCAGGGTCCTGAGATCATGACCTAAGCCAAAGGTAGACACTTAACTGACTGAGCCACCAAGGCGCCACCCCCACCGCTTTTTCTTAAATTTAAATACAATTAGCCAACCTATAGTACATCATTAGTTTTAGATGTAGTGTTTAATAATTTATCAATTTCGTATAACACCCAGTACTCATCACATCACGAGCCCTCCTTAATGCCCATCACCCAGTTACCCCATCCCCCACCCACCTCCCCTCCAGCAACCCTCAATTTGTTTCCTATACTTAAGTTTCTCATTGTTTGTCTCCCTCTCTGATGACTTCCCATTCTGTTTTCCCTCCCTTTCCCTATGATCCTCTGTACTGTTTCTTATGTTCCACACATGAGTAAAACCGTATAATTGTCTTTCTCTGATTGACTTATTTTGCTCAGCATAATACCCTCCAGTTCCATCCATGTCAATGTAAATGGTAAGTATTCATCCTTTCTGATGGCTGAGTACTATTCCATTGTGTGTATATATATATATATATATATATATATATATATATATATATATATATATATATGCCACATCTTCTTTATCCATTCCTCTGTTGTTGGACATCTCAGCTCTTTCCACAGTTTGGCTAATGTGGACATTTCTGTTAAGAACATTGGGGTGCAGGTGCCCCTTCAGATCACTACATCTGTATCTTTGGAGTAAATACCTAGTAGTGAAATTGCTGGGTCATAGTGTAGCTCTATTTTTAATTTCTTGAGGAACCTCAATACTGTTTTCCAGAGTACCTGTACCAGCTTGCATTCCCACCGATCACGTAAGAGTGTTCCCCTTTCTCCACATCCTTGATTTGATAACATATTCTGATTTTAAACTATTGTAGTAGAAAGTTGTAGGGGCGCCTGGGTAGCGCAGTCGTTAGGCGGCTGCCTTCGGCTCAGGGCGTGATCCTGGCGTTCCAGGATCGAGTCCCACATCGGGCTCCTCTGCTGGGAGCCTGCTTCTTCCTCTCCCACTCCCCCTGCTTGTGTTCCCTCTCTCGCTGGCTGTCTCTCTCTGTCAAAATAAATAAATAAAATCTTTAAAAAAAAAAAAGAAAGTTGTAAAACATATTATTATTTTAAATCTTTTAAAAAGTGGAACACTCCAAAATGTGGTCCGTGGGACTGAAGCTAATGCAACAAGAAGTTGTTGAGCTATTTGGCCTTGGAGTTCAGTCAATTAAGAGAGAGCTGCCAGCTCAGCTCTGCCTTACCAACAGGAGAGTGAGTTTGCTTCACTCTTCTCTGACCTCCAGCACAGAAGGCAGGCTGTCTGTAGCCTTTGTAAAATTAAGGAAGTTCTTCCCTTTGAGGGCAAGACCCCCATTTGCTATTTGATGTCTTCCTGGAATCCTAAGGTGATAGAAGAGCCATTAACAAGAAAGCAAGTAATGAAGATAAATTAAGGAATGCATTTTAATGAAGATTTTTATAAATGAATTCATAATGATTCTTGGCTGGCATATAGACTTTCTTGGTTGATTAAATGATCAATGTGATAAATTCTTTACATTCCCTCAAATTTGAAAATATTTTGTATTTTTGGAGGTAAGTTGTTTCAACTTGAGTGATTTTTGAACATTTAATTTATATATATTTTTTGAGGTCTTTGGAATATATCAGTTACCATGAAGAATATAATTGATTTGTAAGATTAAACTGAAGTCATGTGAGCAACATCCTGATATTATATGTGATGTACAGTGTTCATGGATAAAAAGAGAAAACTCAAGAGTATGTCTTTGAAGAGAAATTATTTAGGAATTAAGGTAGAATATGAAGTTGGAAGCCTCCGTCTGTGTTTTCTTGTTCCATGATAGCAGAAACTCCTGGATTACAAAGCCTACTTGTTCTTCTGTAGTAACTGCCTCCTGCTAGTTTCATTTAGCAGAAGAGGGGGTCAAATGATTCTTGATTAATAGATCCTCATTGCTCTCCTTCCCACCTTTTTCAAGCTTTGGTATCATAGAATTAATGTTAAATTGATATCTATGCTATCCTAAATAGCTCAGATCTAACAAGCTGAAATTTGGTTGGTTAAATGTAAATACTGCTTCTCCCTGTCATCCACCCCAAATATGACTGTGAGATGCACAGTAAATATAGGAGAGGTATATTTTAGTTTTTAAGTAATCTCTACACCTAATGTGGGTTTGCACTCACAACCCTGAGATTAAGAGTCTCATGCTCCACTGACTGAGCCAGCCAGGCATCCCAGCAGCCATATCTTTATAACAAAAGCTTAAACATCATTTAAAATTATTCCGAAAGCTCATGGTACATAAAGTATCTTGCCCAAATTTCCTGCCTCCAAAAGTTTATGTAATTCTGTGCATAGTGGGATCTGATCTTTGCCAATGTGTTCTACTTACTCACCTCCATGAATATTCTATCATTCAGCATCTAGCCAAGAAAACAGAAGCCATCCTCAATCTTTCAAATGGAGGGAATTAGTACAGGGAATTGATCACCCAGGTGATGGAAAACAGAGAAGCTAAACAAGGGTTGGTTAAGGCAACCCAGAGAAGCTCTAATCGCTCTTAGTCTGAAGGGACAACAGATGAATACGTGGTTACCAGAAACCAGAAGCTGAACTGAGGGTGGAGGTAGGACCATGATGAACAGTAATTGCTGGGGACAAGGGCTGAGGGATGCTACTAGCAAGAGCTGGAGCCATGGAGGAGACATGGGCATTGTCATATCCTTAGGACACAAGAAGAGAAGAAATACCCTCACTTCTCCCTGTAAGGAAAACTGTTAGGATAACAAAATCTTGATTGTGTCTTTCAAAGACTTTTGTGTTTTGATACTGAGGATAGGGATTAGCCATGAGCTAGCATGAATTTTGTTCAGTAGTGACAGTCTGCAAGGTCAGAGTCAGTAAATAGAAAGATTGGTTCATAGGAGATCAGATAATATTTATCAATGTGGTAAAGCCACTTTGTCTTTTTATCCTTTTTTTTACATTATAATGTAAAATGTAATGATTTTGTGCAAATTTTGAAAGACTTTTATTTATGCCCTCCCTCTTGTCACTCTGTAATATAGAGAATAGAAAGTTAATAATAGCTGTATTTATTTATACTTTCTATGTGCAAAACTCTTGTTGTAAGAGATTTACATGTATTAATGCTCTTAATTCTCAAAACAATCTCATGAGGTAAGTAGAACGATTAACCCATTTTATGGAAAAAGAATTTGAAACACAGAGAGGTTAGCTAAGGGCACACTTCTTACTATATATAGATGACATTGTTGTATTTTAGGGTACTTAGAAGTGGACTTTGTAATCAGCTATGCTATGTGATTATTTCCACAAAAAAGGTCCTCACATAAATTCTTCTAAAATGCAACACTGTTATCTTGTAGACATTGCCCACATACCAGCACCTTAAATCAAGCCACCATCCTCTCTTACCTATACCACTACGGTGGACTCTGGACTCATCTCATCCCTCCCATAATCATCCTCTTAAATCTATATTCTGCAGGGCAGCCAGAATAACATTTTAAAAACACAGTTCCTCTTCTCAAAGCCCTCCAGTGGTTGTCCATTGTTAGTTGTTAACATTACTTAAAAATACTGTACAATGGGTATTATTGAGCAGACATAATCCAGTGAATCTGAAGCGCTGTTGCTTTCCTGGTGTGACCAGGCAGCATTTACCTACCCATCTCCACTTCAAAGGACATTTTCTTTGCCTTTCTTATACTCAGAGGCCATGGGCAAGCTCTGTAAATGAGTCAGAAAAGTCATCCTGAAGTTATCCTCACCATCCACCTATGAGAAGTGTGCATTGATCCCTGGGCAGCAGAGTTTCAGAAAGTCTGGAGACTTGAGTGTTAGACTCAACTCATCCCTAGAGACCCCCTGAGGGCTTGTGAGTCTGCTGGAGCTTTTGGCAAAGTGACAGCCATTTTGTAATGTCTCTCAGTGGTGCTATTTGTTTTGGCCTTTCCTGGGTAAATTTGGTGTGCAGCCAGGGCAACAAAGGGCGCTCCCCAGACTAGAGCTGGAATAGGCAGCGAGGGTGAATCTCTAAGTAGTAGAGAGGAATGTAGGGCAAAGGAAACTGGCTAAGGACACAGACGAGCTAAAATTCACAACTTACTCGCTTATATTTGAACAAACAGCAAAAGCCAAAAGAATGCTACAATGGGCCTTCACACGCTGGGAGAAATGTTTAGTCCCTGGGGTTCTCTACATTTCATCCCTGTGGCAATGAACCATGCCAGGTTTTTAACCTAAGTGCTGCTCTTAACTAGCAAAATATCTTAGGTGTTTCATATTTATGACTAACGAATAAGAGACAGTATGAAAAGCTTGACACCATCTTTGGCCCATCTAGCTGCATTCATATTTCTGAGAAATAAGAAAGAAGATTAACTGGCATTGAAATATAAGGAATATTTAACTGGATGATAAATAAAGGGCATGACAAAATATCTTTGGCAAAAATTATGCTCTCATAGACTAGTTGCAGCTGTTCAAAATTACTAGACTAACTCAAGAAAAAGTTTTTGTTTTTCATTGCTTCATGAAGTTGGCAAAGGTGGGCTGTGCATGATGACTACAACTAGAATAATGTTATTACTAGTTGTCATATTTTAATCTAAATAAGTAGCCATAATTCTTCCCAAGACTTTATTGCTTATGATATATTAAGTCCTATGGGTTCTATAAAAGAACTTCGAAACCTTTCTGATTGCTTCAGACTTTATGCAGCCAAAATAATTACTGAAGACATTTCAGCCTGCATTTTTTTTTTCAATTCAGAGGTCATTCACACTGACTTTTCTTGCTTTGACTTCATGCAAGACATCATTAATCATATGTACTATTAAAATGTTAACTCTCCCTTCAAATACTTCATTACTGTGCATGTGTACTTAACTATATATTTTTAAATCTGAATCAATGAAAACTACCTCTTGGGTGAAGAAAAAACTCATTTGTTTTGTTGCACCTTGCATTGTAAGACATCACATTCAAGCACCTTGTAAATATTTTTCCCTCTTAAATCATTACCTGGAAAATAAGTTTGTCTCACTTTCTCCATAAAGCTAAAGTTGTAGAGGTCAAACTTTTTGTAAATGATACAAAAGAGTTTCCTCCATGAATAATCACAAGCTCATGCAATTGGAAGGGTCTTCAAGAAATGACCAGTTCTGCATGAAGCCAGATGTGTGCACTACATACTGACAGTTATTCTATCATTCAGATCCCCTGAGACAGACTATCCAGACCTTCTTGCTATGGTAGCCTGTCTCATATTAAATAATCTTTTTTCATTGTTTTTTGTTCTATGAAGCTTTATCTGATGCTGAATTTTTTAGTTATTTTTCATTCCAGTTAGTTAACCTACAGTGTTAGTTTCAAGTATATAATATATTAGTATATATATTAGTTTCCGTTCCATATATCACCTAGTGCTCATCACGACAAGTGCACTCCTCAATCCCCATCACCTGTTTAACCCACGTCTCCCACCCCACCCCCGGTAACCATCAGATTGTTTTCTATAACTAGGAATCTGTTTCTTGCTTTGTCTCTCTCTTATTTTTCTTGTGTTTGTTTGTTTTGTTTCTTAAATTCCACATATGAGTGAAATTATATGGTATTTGTCTTACTCTGAGTGACTTATTTTGCTTGGCATCATACTCTCTAGCTGCATCCATGTCTTTGCACATGGCAAGATTTCATTCTTTTTTATGGCTGAATAATACACACACACACACACACACACACACACACACATATACATATACACACACACCATATCTTCTGTATCCATTTGTCAATTGATGGACAGTTGGGCTGCTTCCATATCTTAGCTCTTGTAAATAATGCTGCTATAAACACTGGGGTGCGTGTATCCCTTTGAATTGTGTTTTTGTATTCTTTGGTTAAATATCCGGTAGTGTGATTGTTGGATCATAAAGTAGTTCTATTTTTAACTTCTTGAGGAACCTTCATAGTATTCTCCACATTGGCTGCATCAGTTTGCATTCTCACCAATAGTGCAAGAGGGTTTCCCTTTCTCCACATCCTTACCAACACCTGCTGTTTCTTGTGTGGTTGATATTAGCCATTTTGAGAGGTGTGAGGTGACACCTCATTGCAGTTTTGATTTGCATTTACATGATGATAAGTGATGATGAGCATCTTTTCATGTGTGTGTTGGCCATCTGGACATCTTTCTTGGAGAAATGTCTGTGTTTTCTACCCATTTTTTAATTGGATTATTTGTTTTTTGGGTGTTACGTTTGATAAGTTGTTCATATTTTTTGGATGCTAACCCTTTATCAGATATGTCATTTACAAATATCTTCTCCCATTTCTAGGTTGTCTTTTTGTTTTGTTAATTGTTTCTTTCATTGTGTAGAAGTTTTTTTTATTTTGATGTAGACTCAATAGTTTATTTTTGCTTTGGTTTCCCTTGCTTCGAGAGACATATCTTAAAAGAAGTTGCTATGGCTTTTGTCAAAGAAATTACTGGCTGTGTTCTCCTCTAGGATAGTTATGGTTTCAGGTCTCACATTTAGGTCTTTAATCCATTTAAATTTATTTTCATGTATGGTGTAAGAAAGTGGTCCATTTTCATTCTTTTACTTGTTGCTGTCCATTTTTTCAGCACCATTTGTTGAAGAGACTGTCTTTTTCCTGTTGGATGTTCTTTCCTGCTATGTTGAAGATTAATTGACCATATAATTGTGGGTTTATTTCTGAGTTTTTTATTCTGTTCCATCAATCTCTGTGTCTATTTTTGTGCCAGTACCATACTGTTCTGATTACTACAGCTTTGTAATACATCCTGAAGTCTGGAATTGTGATACTTCCCGGCTTTGCTTTGCTTTTTTAAGATAGTTTTGGCTATTCAGGGTCTTTTGTGGTTCCATATAAATTTTAGAATTGTGTGTTTTAGTTCTGTGAAAAATTAATTTCTCTTTCTGCTGCTTCATTATTGGTGTATACAAATGCAGCAGATTTCTGTACATTAATTTTGTATCCTGTGACTTTACCGAATTTCTTTATCAGTTCTAGCAGGGGTTTTTTTGTGTGTGTGTGTGTGTGTGTGTGTGTGTGTGTTTTGGTGGAGTCCTTAGGGTTTTCTATATATAGTATCATGTCATCTGCAAATAGTGAAAGTTTTACTTCTTCCTTACCGATTTGGATTCCTTTTATTTCTTTTTGTTATCTGACTACTATGGCTAGGACTTCTGGTACCACGTTGAATAAAAGTGATGAGAATGGACATCCTTGTCTTGTTCCTGACCTTAGGGGAAAAGCTCAATTTTTTTTCCTGTTAAGAATGATGTTAGCTGTGGGTTTTTCATAGATGGCCTTTATTATATTGAGGTATGTTCCCTCTAAACCTATTTTATTGAGGGTTTTTATTACGAATGGATGTTGTACTTTGTGAAATGCTTTTTCTGCATCTATTGGAAGGATCATATGGTTCTTATCCTTTTTCCTATTGATGTGATGTAGCACACTGATTGATTTGTGAATATTGAACCACACTTGCAACCCAGGAATAAACCCCACTTGATTGTGGTGAATGGTTTTTTTTAATGTACTGTTGAATTTGGTTTCCCAGTATTTTGTTGAGATTTTTGGCATCTGTGTTCATCAGGGATATTGGCCTGTAGTTTTCCTTTTTTGTGGTGTCTTTATCTGGCTTTGGTATCTGGGTAATGCTGCCCTCATAGAATGAATTTGGAATCTTTCCTTCCTTTTCTATTTTTTGGAGTAGTTTAAGAGGAATAGGTATTAACTCTTCTTTAAATGTTTGATAGAATTTACCTGTGAATCTGTCTGGTCCTGGATTTTTGTTTGTTGGGATTTACTGGCTCCATTTCTTTGCTGGTTATCAGTCTGTTCAAAGTTTCTATTTCTTCCTATTTCCGTTTTGGTAGTTTATATGTTTCTATGAATTTACCCATTTCTCCTAGGTTGTCCAAATTGTTGGCATACGGTTTTTCATAATAGTCTCTTATGATTGGTTGTATTTCTGTGGTGTTGGTTGTTATTTCTCCTCTTATTTGTGATTTTATTTATTTGAGTCCTTCCTCTTTTTTTCTTCATAAATCTGGCTAGAGGTTTATCAATTTTATTGATTTTTTTTAGAGAACCGAATTCTGGTTTCCTTGCTCTGTTCTATTGTTTTGTTTGTTTGTTTGTTTGTTTTAGTTTCTTTTTTTTTTAAGATTTTATTTCTTTACTTGACAAAGAGCGAGAGTGAGAGAGAGAGCACATAAGCAGGGGGAGCCGTAGGCAGAGGGAGAGGGAGAAGCAGGCTCCCCGCTGAGCAGCTGCAGGCAGATGCTTAACTGACTGAGACACCCAGGTGCTCCAAGTTTTTTTAGTTTTTGTGTCATTTATTTCTGCTCTAATCTTTATTGTTTCCTTCCTTCTGCTAGTTTTAGGTATTGTTTGTTGTTCTTTTTCTAACTCCTTTAAGTGACAGGTTAAGTTGCTTATTTGAGATTTTTCTTGCTTTTTGAGATAAGCTTGTATTGCTATAAACTTCCCTCTTAGAACCGCTTTTACTGTAATACTTCATTTTTGTTGCTAAGAATTAAACTCATTCTTGCTATGGTTTTACTCTTGGAAGACAGAATAGCTGGACCAAAAAAAAAATGCTATGACAGTGATTACTGAGTGAAAATTCAGGGGGAGCTATACTTCGGTGATATGCTATTATAGATGTTTTAGTGATTTTCAAGTGTTGATATAAAGATGTCACATATTTAATCTATTTGAAAAAAAAATGTAAGGGAAGAGTAATTGTGGAACCTCGCCTGCAAATGACTGAAATTCTTACATCAACACTAAGTCATTTTTTATCTAGTATTGATATGAGAACACAACTCTTTTCCAGTAAAAGTACTCGATTTCTTAAATTAGCTCCATAAGTCTCTACATTGTTTCCAGCAGATTAAGGCAAGTTCACATTTGAAGTATGAGGAGCCTGAAATTGAAGTCAAATGTGCTCAATAGTCAATAAAACATTTTCTAAACTAAAGGCTTTCCTTAGAACTGTGATATTAGAAGCAGTGACTAAACATGTGAAATGATAGTGAGATTATGACAATAAATATAAAACTCAAACAAATTATTACCACATTAATATTTACATTTAGGGGATACAAATATGAAATTCTTGTATTTCTATTTTATGTTCAATATGCTCATGTGAGTAGATGCTCCTTTTTTAATTAGGGGTTTTTACATGTGAAAATGAATTTTGAATTTCTTTATGTAATATAAGCACCAAAAAGCCTGTGAAATAACTCACTGCGAAATATCTTATCTAATCAGTTGATGAACACAAGGTTAAATAAAAGCTACTTTTAACCATAAGGCATCATTTATTTAGCAAATATGAATTGTGTGTCAGTATCAGGCCATCTACTAGGTGGAGAAAGCATAGCTTGTGATTTTCAATATAAACAACCAACCTCTAAAATTTTCTTTATGGGCTAGAGTAGATGTATTGGGAAATCAATAAAACTTATGTGCTTACTTATTTTAAGAAATGTTGCTATTTTCTTTGGTTATATTGCCTATATTGTATTTAAATTTTATTATAGGGGCATCTGGGTGGCTCTGTTGGTTAAGCATCTGCCTTCAGCTCAGGTCGTGATCCCAGAGTCCTGGGATTGAGTCTGCATTGGGCTCCCTGCTCAGCGGGGAGTCTGCTTCTCCCCGCCCCCCCCGCCCCTCCCCCTGCTCGTGCATTCTCTCTCTTGCTCTCCCTCAAATAAAATAAGTCTTTAAAAAAATGTTTTTATGGCATGGTTGAATGATCTCTTAGGTTGAATTCTCCAGAAGGTGACCCTGAGATAAGGATTCATATATAAATATTCATGATTTATTAAGGAAGTGCTCCCAGGAGAAGCAGGTAAGGGAGTAGAGGAAGCAGGACTGAATAGGGGGAAGGAAACGAGCAAGAAATTTCAAGGTACTTCTCAACCTCAGACTGATTCCATGGGTACTCTGAAACATAAGTTACATCTCAGACGTGTCCCACTTTGAGGCAAAGTCTGGGCTATCAAACTCCCACACAAGTCAGTACTTGGCTATGGGTTTTCCCAGGAATGTAATGCCGCTCAGGCACTTCCAGTTTTCTGTACAAAGAACAAGGGCAGAAGGGGCTCTGCCTGTTCAAGGTCAGTTTTCTGAAAAAAGGATCCAAGGGGCTGGGTAATTCCCAGAGGTATTTGCTACACAGGACTGTCACAGACCTTCATTTAAGTTGGGAAATGTGATTCTCCATTTTGCTCGGCCAAAGTGTCTATGATAAGGGTTCAACTGTGAGAGAGAGTTTACAAGTCCAAGGATATATTTAGAGCTTGGTCATTTTCATGGAAACTGATTGGAAGTTGGAGTGGAGAATGGTGGTAGGGAGCCCTTAGGTGTATGTGATAAGGAATAGAAAAAAGAGGATAATACAAGGTCTTTGAAAATTTGAAGCATGGGAAGGAGAGGAAAAAAGTAAAATAATTACAAGATATGCAGAACATATTCATTAAGGGAGGATGTTTAGCTCAGGTAAACTGTCATTGCCCAAACTCCAGAGGAAGGTTGGTCAGAAAATTCTTAGCTCCTATCTGGAGCTGCCAGAACAGTTTCCAAGTGAGTGCAGAGAACTTGACTTGGGCCCTAGCCTAAAAAGTAGCCTGGTTCTCTGGAGTCCTTGGAAACCTGTAGAAGTAAAACTCAGAGGAAGTCTGGGGTGATGATTTGCCCAGCAAGAAAGGACAGTGACCTTAAGTCAAGGCCAAGGTGGGCCAGCTGCTTTCAAGAAGAATACAGCAGACTGTTTAAGGCTTTAAACCTGTGCCAAGTTAATTGAGGAATGTGAGACTGTGTACTTGCAAATTACCTCAACACTATATAATTTGTATTCTGAAATTTTCTCACACTGTAACAGAGATTTAGAGCCTTTTCAGATGTTTCAGTCTGTGGTTCTGTGTATGTTAGTGCATTTTGAGTGTGTCTTATTTCTGGGGACAACACAAGGTTGGGTATTGCTGGGAAGAAAAGTGAGAAATAAAGACAGTGATCTCTGTGAGGTCTTGAGGGGAGCTATTCTGCCTTGTGATTATCTAGAAACTTCTTCAAAGCATGTGCTGGAGGGAACCCATTGAGGAGAGACATCTATTTTTACCTCAAATTTGAGCACTCCATTTGGAAGCTGTAGGTCTTTTAGTTGATTCGCATACTGGCAAACTGTTTAAAAAATAAATTCATGGCAGATAATAATTGTAAGTCTTCAACATAAAGGATAAGCTTGGTTAGTCTGTATTCTAGCAAACTATTTTTTTTCTAACAAGCTATTTTTTAACAGTAAAAAAGAAATAATAGTGTGCTAAAAAAGGAGAATATTTGATTTTCACTTCTACTTCATTTCTGCACCCAAGAAAATAAGTATCATTAATAAGTATCATTTGAGTTCTTAAGAACTATCTCCATTGTCTTACACTATTCATTAAGTTGGGCATACATTTTGGCTCAAGGATAAATTTCTCTCACAAAGACCAGAAGATTATGAGCTCATACATTTTTTTTTTTAATGCTCAAAAAATAGTTCAAAAAGGTGCAGACTATGCACTTTCTTCTCTGTGGGTCTGGATGGGTATTTGTGATTAGATTCACTGCCTCTTCTCTTCTCATGGGGAGTACTCCAAGACTGTTTTGTTCTTTTTAAGGTATTTTTATTGCAGAAAATTTCAAACACATATAATAAAGGCCCATGTCATTGTTACCCAGTTATACAAAATTTATCACCTTTGGACAATCGTGTTTCATTTATACCTTCATCTACTTCCATTTTACCTGTTGGACTATTTTGAAAGTAAATTTCAGATATCATTTCACCCATAAATAGTTCAGTATGTATCTGTAAAAAATGAGGTATATTACATGTCTCTTCTGTTTCTGATAATTAATAGGCTCTCTTCTTTTCTCTTTTCTCTCTTCCCCCTCCTTCCTTTCCTTCCCTCCTTCTCTCCCTGTGTTTTTTTACTTTTACAATTTGTTGAAGAAACTGAGTTATTTGCTCTGAAGAATTTTGCATAGTCTGAATTTTGCCAATTGCATTCCAATGATATCGTTTAATAAATTCTTCTGTCTTTTTATTTTACAAAAATTTGAAGTTAGATTTAGAATCTTAATAATTCAGGTTCAATTATTTTATTTTGTTATTCTTTTTGACTACTAAATAGGTGGAGTTGTGGTTTTTCCATTGGTGATAAACAATATCAGGTTATCTCTTTTTGTGTTGTTATCACCGTTGATGATAACTGCTTGCATTTATTCATTCATTAGAGATCATAAAATGGTGATATTTTAATTCTATTCCCTTTTCATTTATTATGTGGAATACTTTAATAATTTTCTCCCACTGATTCTTTGGTTACCCTGTAATACAGCTTGTAAAAGAAACACTATAAAAATACTTGATTTCCTCCTTCCTTATTAGTTTTCAAATAGTACATTCATCCTTTCCAGTCCTCCAAAGATGATAAGTGAGTTATTTGGGTTTTTTTTTAAACACATACAGGATTTATTTTAAACCACTGCTATTATTATCCTGATTGATGCTCATGCTGTCTCATCTTTGACCAATGGAAAAAGCCCTTCAAGTTGACTTCCAAGTTCTTTTGATGGTTCCGCTTGTTTGTTTTCTGTTATCACATGATGCTGTATTCTTACCTTGCACATTTCTGTTCCCCTTCTGCTTTGAGATATTTTTCCAAGGAGCCCTTGTTCCTTTTAGTAGGAAAGGTGTTTGGAGACCACAGTTTGACATTGCTGTGCTCAATATGTTATGTATTGGTCATTACTTCTAGGCCTTTGCAGTGGACAGAGTCAGGAAATAAGTTTTTAATTCTTTTAAGATAAAATACTTTCAAACTGAAGCATATATTAATATATATGCTTCAATTTAATATCATCTCCTCCTCAGATTAGATAACTTACTAGAACAGCTCACAGATCTCAGGAAAATTTTGCTCACTATGACTGATTTATAATGAAGGGTACAACTTAGGAACAGTCAAATGGAAGAGATGCATGAGCAAGGTGTTGGGGGTGGTGGATGATACAGAGCTTCCACGCCCTCTCCAGGCACACCAACTCCTCAGCACCTCCCTGTGTTAACCAACCAGGAAGTACTTTGAATCCTGTCGTTTAGAGTTTTTATGGAAGTTTTATTACTTAGGAATAATGGATTAAATCATTGGCGATTGGTAATTAAGTCCATCCTTTCTCCCTCCCCAGAGGTTGAAGGTAGGGATGATAGCTCAACCTTCTACTCGTGTCTTAGCCTTTTTGGTGAACAACCCCCTACCTGAAGCTATCTAGGGGCCCCTAGCCACCAGACATCTCATTAGCATACAAAAAAAGACTCTTATCACAGTAGAAATTCCAAGGGTCTAAGAGCTCTTGTGTCAGCAATCTGGGACAAAGACCAAGTATTAGAACAGAAGATGCTCCTAGCATCTGTATCACTTAAAAAATAGTATGAGGGTTTTAGGAGCTCTGTGTCAGGAATTAGAGGCAGAGACCAAATATGTATTTCTCATTATGTTGTAATAGTATTATCCCAATTTTGGACAAAATCTACATAGAAAAATGACAAAAAGGAAATAAACCAAAATAGTAACCATAATATCACAAAATATTAGGAAAACCAAAATATTTTTATTTACAACGTGCACTTTATTATTTTATAATAAAAGTACTTTAAAAGGCATGAGTAAATTATAATTAATTCAAATCTAGAAGATTATTTATGTAAAGTATTATCTTCTCTTGAGCTAAAGGATGACTTTTATGAAAACAATTGAAAAATCTTAAAAACAATATATTTGGCTTTATAAAATTAAAAACTTGTTAGGTAAAATGATGATTAACAAAATTAAAAGGTAAGTACCAATTTTTAAATATTATATCATGTATTATTCATAAAGGCATGATATCATTTCATCCAAAAAAAACAAAAGACACAATGAGAGAAAATAAGTAAATGTAATATGTATGTAGTAATTCACATTATCAATAAACATATGAAAAAACTCTCATAGAAACCTAATATATAATGATTTCTTTATTTTAAAGATGACAAAAGTGAGGATCAAAAAGGTTAAATCGCTTACATGAATCAGGACAAAGTTGAGATTCACTCTTCTAACTTTGGACTCAGACCTCATGACCTTTCACACATGACTGAGGAAATCTGAGTTGCTGTCACCTAGATAGGAACTTTTTAGTGGCTCCCTGTCATAGTCAAGAGTTCTTGAAGTTAGAATGAGGAATGTTCTCCATTCTCTGAATACCACACCCTAACTAAATTTAAATTACATTATATTATTCAGTTATTTTTTGCTTCAAAATAGAGCATATTTTTCCATTAAGCTTTTAATGTTAACAAAGTAATAACATGTTCATCTTTATTAAAGAAAAATGTATTTTAAACAGTTCTTCAACTGGAGAACATGTCTTATGATAGTGAATATTTTGTTTAATCAACTGCTTAATCTAGAAACAACATAGAGTATTTTTGGTGACTTTCATACATTTACCTATTAAGTTATCCACTCCATGCATTATAGCAAATATAAATGCTATGCTCAGGCTTTACATATTTAATGCAGTGATAATCCTCTCCACTCCCCAGATAGGATCATAAATTCAAAGCACATTCCCATGCTAAAAAACTTTCTGACTTATTCATTAAGGCTTTTTACATGCAAACTAGAAGTCAACAGGCTGTCTTAAAATTTTTCATTTGTAGCATTGTTAAAAAGAAATTGCCATTTTGATCTAAAGAAAAGGTATGACTAGTTTTTTAAATTTTAGACAATGTTGGGGGAAAAAAAACTCATTTTTGATTGCATGATTGCTCTGGAAAAAAACACAATAAACAGGAATGGGTTTCAGTGTTATAGCCGTAGGTCAATTATTTGCAATCATTTTCCTTCCCCAAATCCCCAGAAATATGTTATCACAATTCTCATCAGTAACAGAAACACTAGTGTGGGCATAATAGACTCTCCAGGAGGTGCTTTTTCTTTAACCAATTTTCCTAGCTGATTCTGATAAGCCCCCCTCCAAAAGACAAGGCCCTGTACACTAGTGCTTTTCCAACTTGGACGGGAACAACCTTGGGCTGTTACAGAGCAGATTCTGGTTCAGTACGTTTGAAGTGGAGCCTGAAATTCTGCATTTCTAAAGAGCTCCCAGGCAGTGCCAATGCTGGTGATCCACAAACCATTCTTTTCAGGATAAGGCAGTAAAACCACTTCCCAGCTTTTAATTACCAGTAGATGCTGCACATCTGTGAACCCAACTATGGACTTGATGCACTTGTCTTTATCTTGTCTGTGATTGGGTTCTATTCTGCTTTTATGGAATTTCCTCCAATCAAAGGGGGACAATTAAAGAATTTATGGATATGTTTGCCATAATTATTAAACTCTTTGTTTAGTGTTTCCTGCAAATATCTTTCTCATATGTAGAAAATCAGGAATGATGATAAGAAGGAAGAGAATGAGAACTGCTTTTGCATGCTGGTCAGCAGTGGCAGCAATAATTTCTGCATGGACCTAGTGGTAGAATAATTGAGGTTGTTGAAGGATTGCTCTAGTGCCCTGTGAGCTCCCATCCTTCAGTGGGACCTGATCCCTAGAAATGTCATGCTGTGGTGCTGCTCCACATCTGCTTTACTGTCTCCAGGTTGTCCTCCTTTCCGTTTCTTAACCTCCCTTCAAAACCAGCTATGTGGTCCAATTCATAAATTTTTTTGAACAATTATTTTGTACAAGGTGGTCTAAGCACTGAAGAGGAATGAAAAGATTGCTGCTCCTGAGCTGTTTCATATTTATTTAGAAAAAAATGAAAAGTCATGCACAAATAATGAGGCAGTTGCAGAACAGCTCTGTATTTTATTCATCAGAGGACACAGGCAGTAACTAGAAGCTCAGCATTAGGGGAGACCTTAAAGATCAAGTTCAGTTTTTATTCAGCAATAAACTGCCCCTACCACATTGTGGGCAACTGTTTTTCCAACCTGTAAGTTGTTCTAGGCACAAAAGGCTCACTGAGTTCCAGGGCAGCCCATGCCAACATTGGTGAGCTCTAATTGTCATAAAGTTCTTATTTACACTGGATTGTTCCTTCTATTAACCACCAGATTATACCCATAGTCTTGCAGAAGAAGAAAAGCTATGGTCTGCTGGAGAAGGCTGGGAAGACCTTTTAGAGGAGGAGACATTTGGGCAAAATCTGAAGTTCTGCTGGAATTTAGGGAGGTGGAGAGGAGTGGGGAAGGCAGCATTCTCATGAGCCACCCTTAGAGCTTAGAATTTAGAGCTACTCTTCTAATTGTTAAACTGGATCCTCTAATTTATACCCTAGTGTTAAGGGGTGTCTGTGTTCTATATACTGAAAGGCAATCAACAATATGTCAGATACCTCGGTATCATTCCATAGAAGATATTGGAGAAAATGAGTAGAGAAACTTTTCAGATTTTCCTTACTTATAAAGCAGAGGATTATCCACCCACTACTGCTGGGCCTGCTCTAACGTAATTCTGAAAGGCCAGATTTATCCAGAGTGCAAAGGAAGTGGGCAGACACACAGCTGTTGTTTGGAGAATAGTACTGGTGTTGAAGTGAAAAATTACAATGGCTGAAGACACAAAGTAGAGGCCTTCAGGGGAAACAGTTTTAAGCAATGTGGCTTGGCTGTGTTGGGAAACCACAGTGGTCACCCTTGTGTTACCCATTCAGATGGAACAGCTCCTAGTTAAAGCCAGGAGCCCACATTTTAATTTTATGAGAGGCAGATGTCTTCTGGGCTTCTCTTTTTATGGAGAGCAAAGTCACCAGAAAAGCAATTCAGAATATAAATCACAGGGTACATATATGTAAGGAAATGGAAAAATATAGGTGTGTTGACAGTCTCCATCTGGATGCTTCTTAGGAAGAGAATGGCAGTTGTGTTGGGAAAATATAATCATGAAGTGTAGGATAAAGTGGGAGAGAGGTCTTCTAGAGGCCTGAAGTTGCTTGTTCATCTGGAGAAGGAGATGGAAAATGAGAGGAGTAAATGAGGCACTTAGTGAAGCCTAAGGATTGGTCAAAGGCCATGTTCCAGGACGTGGCCCTTCCTTGTAACCACTCCAAATCTTCAAAAGATGTAACAACAATAAACACTTTACACAATGCATGATGTGAGTGCATTTTTATGGAAACTGATGAAGGGATTGTGTTTTGCATCTACAGTATCATAAATTTTACAGATAAAGAGCAAAAGGACACTGATTTATGGTGGCATAGAGAAGCACGAGAAAGTAGGCCAAAAGAATTTGCTGAAATTATGGAGTAGGCTTCTGAATACAGAATGGGGTTTAAGATCAAGTTTAACCAGATCACTTGGAGGCAAGGAATTATCAGGTGCCATTTAGGTTACACATACAAAAGCATTTATTCCAAGGAAATTTTCCACCTGAAGACAATATTTTTAGTTTCTTATTCTCTCATTTAAAATGTCTACTTTAAAAGGTCAGATTGTGTTCTAGAATAGGGAGCCCCTCCCACTGTGTTTATGCAGTCAAGCAGCCCCTTCTATAAAACCCAGGGTTTCCTAAGCCCTGGTTTTCTAAATGTTTAAAGTTAATTTCCTTCCCTTGTCTGTTCTTACAGCTTTTAAAATAAATCTAAGTTCATTTTGAAATGCTGTGAGACAGAGCATATAAACCCAAGGTCATTTTACTCAACTTGCAGCTTATCTACATTTTGTACATGGAGGAACAACAGTTAAAAGTTGTAACTTAGAATATTCTTTTTAAGATTTTACAAGAATGCAAACTTGTGCAAGAGAAGTCAGAAGTCACCCAAATGGTGACTTTTCTTTGTGGATGCTTTACTATTTTCTCTCTCCGAACATAAAGATTAAAGAACAATGTTGTTTTGCAACAGGACCTGACTCTAAGAAGCCTGGGCTGTATTTGTTTTTCTGGAACCGGCCTTGTCCTCTGGCATAACGAAATTTAAAAATGATAAATACAGGGGTGCCTGGGTGGCACAGCGGTTAAGCATCTGCCTTCGTCTCAGGGCGTGATCCCGGCGTTGTGGGATCGAGCCCCACATCAGGCTCCTCCGCTATGAGCCCGCTTCTTCCTTTCCCACTCCCCCTGCTTGTGTTCTCTCTCTCGCTGGCTGTCTCTCTATTGAATGAATAAATAAATAAAATCTTAAAAAAAAAAAGATAAATACATAGCTGCCACTGTATCTTGGATATAAACATTTTCAAAGCCTTTCAAACTTAAAACTGCAAACTGATATGTTGCCTGAAGTGTTGTTCTTACATTTTGCCTGTGCGTTCCTAAATCACCTCTTCTTTTTTGTGCTCTATAAAATTACTGAGCTGTCTGCTGAGATTAGGCAAGGTGATAATTGTACCTAAATCATAAACACACTTGGTTTAAAGTTTTGGCACTTCATTTTTTAAGGAATAATCTTAAATAAAGGGGTTAATGTGAGTTTTCTTGGTGGGTTATAAATTTGAATTATATATGTGTGTGTATATATATATATATATATATATATATATATATATATATATATATATATTAGATAAAGTCAAGTCATTCAATGTTTATACACTGGCAAAAAAGAAAACTAACCATGACGTGGTCTTAGGTTTCAAGGAGCTTATAATTAAGAAAGATATAAGCAAATGTTTATTTAGCCGTCAAAACAAGTGGAAAGATACGTGATGATTGGTATTTACTCGAAGAGTCCTTTTGAGAATATCCCAAACAATTTCTCTGAAGTTTCAATGCACAATAAAGCAAAATAAGAAACCCAACTTAATCATCTAAACCAGCTTGTTGGATGATTGACTACATCACATTAAAATGCAATTATACTTTATAACGACAATCATTATAGCTGAAAAAATCCAATAAAATAATGTGTATGGTACTGGTACAATTAACCATTTTCCCTTTTACACCATCAATCTCCCTTCAAATTCTTAAGTGTTTACTACAAGGCTCCTTGCCATGAGATTTGAATAAAAAGACGCTTTAAAGCACACTGTTGGTCCTCAAGGAACTTTGGGTAGACAGACAGGATTTCTTCATGTAACATAACTAAAAGAATTACAGAATTCCAAAGGAGGATCAACTGACTTGCAGCTCGAATTGTTAGGTATGGCACAGGGAGAAGACTGAAGAACTGATAGAATTTTGATGGGAGGGAGGGGTTGGATAAGCAAATGAGAGAATGCTAAGAATTTAGGGGCAAAGGCAAAAGCGGCACAGAGCAGGGTCAGTGTAAAGGAATGCTTTCGTTAGGCTAGAGAGCCCATTCCCGGAGTCACAGGAGCTAAGGCCAGAATGCCATGTTGAGGCCATGTTATGAAACTTTTGAATACAGGCTGGAGTTTGGAGTTTGTACTTTATTTTATAAGCATAAGAGTTTCATGGAGAGCTTTTGAACAAACAAGTGGTATTATCAAACATCAGGTTAATAATGTCAGTTTAATAAGATGATTCACAGAGTGATGCACAAACACACACCTTGAAGGAAGAAGAGACTGGAGGTAGGGTACTTAGGTAAGAGGTTGTGACATCAGTCGAGGTGTGAGTTGGTAAGGACCAGAAACAGGTGGAAGTTAGAGGACACACTAAATCTGCTTGTGTGTGTGTGTGTGTGTGTGTGTGTTAAAGGCACTTAGCATATTATTATAAATGAATAATATAATAAAAACTCCAAAGCTAAATTTATTGATAATCTTCATTGTGGTTGAGCAAACATTAGTGAAATGATTATTAAAGTGTCCTATACAAGACTGCTACAGGAATTCTTTATCTGCATGATGTTATTATGAATCCAGCCCAGTGATACTTATGTACCCTTTGTAATTTCCAAGTAAGACTTTCCATTGAGAGTTTAGTCCTAGGAAAACTTGGTGTACTTTTGAGGAACTGGGATATTTCCTTCCTTCTTTTCCTCCTATGAAGCTCAGGCTATCTTCCCTGAATGCCTGTAGGCTCCAAACCAGGCTTTCAGCTTACCCACTGCAGCTGTGTTGACTTTAGACTGTAATCTCTGTTTTCTTCTTTGTTGTTAACTCTCCTCCCCTCCCTTGCCATTACTCTTCACTAATCTTACGGTCTTGGTTTCTTCTCCTCCCTCAGTAAGCTTCTCCAAAAGATTTTTCAAAGAGACCAAGGATAAGAACATTTAATATGTGCCAGTAGCTCTCCCTCCTCTGTGCCTAATCTCGGTCTTCTCCCTGAGCTCCAGCACAGCATTTCTACATCTTGCTTGCATTTTGCCCAGCCTCTAAACAGATGGCACCATCTAGCAACTCTCTTATGTCCAACCTTTAAACTTATTTGAATGTGATCTTTGAACCAATAGCAGCCGCGCCACCTGAAAACTTTAAAGAAATGCAAATTCTCGGGCCTCACCCCAAAGTACTGAACCGGAAACTCTGGAGGGGGTGCCTGGCAATCTGTGTTTTAACTAGTCCTTCAAGGGATTCAGACACATGTTGAAGTTTGAGAACCACTGCTCCAGAGAATGTGCTCTTTCCTCTCTCTTCCAGTCTAGCTGGTCCCTAGCTCATGGTATTTCTTGTCCATTCTGCATGTTTACTCTAATATCAGGGTAAATTCTTTATATACTTTTCAGAATTATTATACATTCTTAAAGGAGCTTATCTGACTGGTGTAGCTAATTATTACCCCCACCACAGTTAGTAAAAGATTTATGAGTACCCTAGCTCATGGTCACTGGCTAGCCCATGCTTGAGCCACTTCTGGAATACCTTGCAACACCAAGTCCTGTCAGTGGCCAGCTCTCCTAAACAACAACAACAACAACAACAACACAAACAAACAAAACACACAGACTAAAACTGCGTTCCTGAGAAGATGGCAGAAGATAAACTAGAAAGAGGCCTACTCCTGTCCAATAAGTTAATCTTTAATTAAATTGATCTGTGGAGTATGCATTCAGCAAACGACTAGTGGGAATTTTCTTAGTTGAATAACCTGGATTTCAGGGTTCTTATAGGAAAGACAAGAGGCAGCAATTACTACTCGACAGCATTGGAAACAATCAGAGGCAAGGAGGTCTACCTTCTCTGATATTCAGAGATGGTTCACGTTAGGGTTGAAGTGAAAGAGCCTATCATAAACTGTTATATGAACAAGGATCCAGTTCACAGGTTACACGGGTGTCATCCAGTCTGTACCTTTGATGGAAATGCATTGGTAGATGTTTACATTAGTGCGTAAAGATACTATTTCCTTCCTTTCTTTTTTAAATTAAGAATCATTTTATAAATTCAAATGTCATGACAACCTCAGAAATTGGTTTTAAATCCTAAAGTTGCTTTGTTAGGGGCAAGAAGTGGCAGGGAGGGAAAGAATTTCAGTAGAAATCTCTTATTAAATTGAGGCAGAAAATAGATGGGAGGTGGTTCTTGAAGTTTTGCATGGTGGCAAAATAAAGAGACAGACAAGTGATCTTGCAAAATAGATGTGAGTTTCTAAGATTTATTCTATCATAATTTGAAAGATGTTGGTAATTCATGTAAGGCAGTTTTGTTCTAAAGTGGATTAGGAATAATAATAATAAAAAAGAACAACTGTTTATTAGGCATTAATGCAATACTCAGTTCCTACCAGGAGTTGTTTTTGTTTTGTTTTTTAACCTACTTGAAGAGTCAAGGTTAATTTAATTTTTGGTGTCTGAAGCAATACCCAAACTACAAGATAATAGATGGTTAAGTGCTAAATTACATTATCCTCGATGTGCTTCTCTTTGTACATTCTTGGAACTCTCATCTCTTGTGATTTTATCTAATAACTATGTAGGTCAGTATTTCTCAGTCTTGAGTCATGTAGGGATAGACTGCTGCAAAAATTTCTTACATTCCCTCACTATGAATGAAAGTATTTTTATTATCATTTTACCAAAACATGTGTCAATCTAAAAATAGGCACAAACCACTTAACCTTATGATTCTTAAACATCTATAAAAAACAAATCTACAAATTAAATACAGAAAAGTTATATAGCCAGTAGAATTTAAACTAATTGAGTCACATGGATCATGTTTATTGAAGTAAAAAATCCCACTCCGAGCCCGAGCACGGTTCCACCTAAGGTGCAGCTTTCCGTGCTTTCAACAGGTCTTTCTTACTATGAGTCACATGATGACGCAGCTCTCACCACTTCTTTACTCAAACCACTGTGAAACTATCCTTTATACACTTCCTCTGGGTTTTTTTTTTCTTTTTCTTTTGCTGTGATTTGTACAAATGCATCATGTGTGTATTAACTCTGCTTGCAATATTTTCTATTTGGCAACAATTAATACAGTGCTATCAATTGTCAACTTGAAATACAAATGAAAAGGTGAGAAAATTGGGGGTGATTTGATGTAGGGTAGCTGTCCAGATGGTCCCAAATTTTCTTGTTATTTTTAAGAGTGTCATGTGAAAGAAATCCTCATGAAAAGATATTTTAAAAATCCTCATTAAAAACGGAGTGCCGCTGTGGTGGACACAGCTGTGCCTACCAGTTCCCCTATAAGGAAGCATGTGGTGCCCCAGCCACCAGAAGACAGCATCCAGTTCTCAGTTCCTTTAGGGTTTGTTCAGCTGCAAAGAGCTGCCAAGGGCTCGGCCTTCACAGGTACCCACATTCAAGGACAGATGGAGGCAGCAATAATAAAAGTTGGCTATTTCACCCAAACAGGGACAACTCTGATGGGCCACATATGTTCCAGTCTTCCATGGACTTGGCTGAGGCTTTGTTGGCCTGCCTTGCAGTTCCATCTTGCCCTCCCAATCCTGCTTTCTGCCTCTCTTCCATTAGTGATGATCCTTAATAAACACCTGCATGCCAAACTCCATCTGAGTGTCTGCTTCTACAGAGTCCAGCCAACCAACAAGCACTCTCGAGAATCTCTCTGAGGATCCCAGAGGAGTGAGAACCCTTCTTCTGGGGTCCTGATTCTTCTTGCAAGCTTCTAGTCTCAAAGTTCAGCTTCTGATTGTATACTCCTGTCAGTACTTGAAATTCAACAGGTCCAAAGTTGACACATAACCGATCTCTTGGGCTTGTGCCCGAGAACAACTTGTGGTTTTCCTCCCTGCTTTATAATTTATTTAATGGCACTACCATTGTATTCCCACAGGATCAAAATTTGAGAGGTAATTTTGATTTCTCACACATCTTGCTCTGAACAGTCTATTATTTATGCTTCTTAACATGGGAAGGACTTTACTCACTTCTCCAGGGATTCACTCCCCTCTAAACAAGGGATCTGCTGAAATTGTAATGGAGACTTTCACTTTGCTCTTGGGATATCTATTCCTTTTAATAGTTTTCAGTTTGCCTTCTCTTCGATTCCATAAACTTTAAAAGACACAAAAATTTTTTCTCATAAAGGATACATACACAAAATGCCAACCCACAATCACCGACTTATTTTGGAGTGCAGTATGTTGTCTCATCTATTGAATAAAAGAATAATGCTTTGAGAGGATGGCAGCAAGGGCCAAGGGCTTCACTTTTCCTCCTGCAGTTGAGATTAAGGCAGCACAGTCATTAAAACAAAACATGAATTTTGTTTAAAATAAAGCAATAAAACAAAAAAATACATTCAATTTTCTTTTCCTCTTTATCTTTTATATTGGACTAAAGAGTAAAGAAAACCAAATCTGATAAATGCAGAAATAATAGTTTTATAATATACAGACTAAAACGTGTGTGAATATGATGTGGTTTAGAAGTCTCTGAAAACATATGTACCTTTGAAAATATGTCAACTCATTGAAAGATACTGCTATTTAAAACTGGAAATCGTGTTGTCAATTGAAGATGAGAAACTGAGATGTTTGTGAGGGAGAGATTGTCAGGAAAGCAGTAGAACATTTCCTGCCCATGGGTGCAGTCTTGAGGATTTGCGATGGCCATGACGAGTCCAGCAACCATCACCAGGACACCGACAGGAAGCATGACACAGGACATAATCTTATCTGAGTGTGTCCTTGGTTCTTCAGATAGTTTCAGATAGCATGCTGATGGAATGATAAAAATCAGTGGAGCGGCACAGAGCACACCCTGTATATTGAAAACAAGAAATAACACTATGTTACCAAAGGGAGCATTCTTTGGACAGTTTTTGAAATACATTTTCAAAACGTACTTGTCTTTGTACATGTTAAAAGTTTAATAGGTTTAGTTGAATCAACCAAGGGAAAGAAGAATAACCCAAGAAAGACTTAAGAATAGGTTTTCCTCTTTCTGATGATATATTTACAAAGGAGAAGAATAAAATAATAGTGTATCAGACAAGAAAAAATGATCAGAAAATAATAATTTAGAAAATAAAGCAGAAGGGAAGACCAACTTCTGGCAAAACCTTGAAATGTCCCATATTTTCAGCACATCGCATTTTCTTATATTCTTATTTCAAATTGCTGAGTAACTACTATGCTGTTCAAATGTGACCGGTCTATTTGTCATTTATGTATAAGAGGGGACTGACTACTGGGAGGTGTGCAGGGGATATTATCTTTCCTCTTTCTTGAGTTGGTGTGAAAGTAGGTGTCCCTCTGTAAGAGAAAAGAAAGTGCCCACTCCGCGGGCACTTAACATGAAATAGTATTTCTAAATCCTCCTTCAAGTAAAACTAAACGTGTTAATTACCCTAGAAAATTGACAGCAGAACTAAATGACTATGACTCATTCACCCTCCCCTACATTAGCTTATGGATAAATCCAACCTGAGGGGGCATGTCAGATTGAAAATTATTGGAAGTAGTGTTGTCTATTATAAAAATACCAAGATGGATTCCTGGTGGCTCAGTCAGTTAAGCCTCCACTCTTGATTTCAGCTCAAGTTGTGATCTTACGGTTGTGAGATGGAGCCCCATGTCAGTCTTTCCACTCAGTGGGGAATCTGCTTGAGATTCTCTCTCCCTCTCTCTCTGCCCCTCCCCCCACTCACACCATATTGTGCATGCGTGCTCTCTCTCTCAAATAAATAAATAAATCTTTAAAAAGTAAAAAAAAATACCAAGAGTTACTGACTTCAAAGAAAAGATACTTTCCTTTGAGGAGGCTAAATTTGCACTAGACACTTTGCAAATGAAATAATGTTAAAATTTAATGCATTTTAGGCAATATAGTTTTAAAATTATATTAAACATTAATTATATATTAAACAAAATATAACATACTATTAAAATATATTAGATATAATTGTATAACAAATGCCATTCTCTTAAGCCATAAAACACAAGTTTTTAAAAATAGACAATAGCAAATGTGATATTGGTTTAAAATTAAAAGCAAGCTTTCCATAAAATATATGTTTTGCTATATTTGAAAAAGTTATTATGGAAATATGTAAATATATAGAAAAGTAGAAAGAATAGTATAATGAAACTCTATACACCTATCACCTAAGATTTAAAATTTTTTTGACACATTATTTGGTAGATTTCGCCAGGGAAAAATCACAGAAAACTGATTTTGAATCTGGATGATGTAAAAAACAGATTATACCTTAAAATAGTTTTAAAAGAAATATTTTCTCAATATCATCATTTACTAAAAGTACTGTTATACTCAGTACCATCCTCATACCAGAACTATTACATCTATGATTCTAAAAACATAACTTTTTTAGCTTTTACAAAAATAGAAGTCCAGAGAAATGGCAGTTGATTGGAATATGTTATGAAATGACTGTTGAGACACTATCTAAAAATTTGGGGAAGAATAAGAGGGACCATACTTCATGGAAAATGTCTACAGCCAGAGATATAAGAATGAGAAAAGAGGTGCCAAACTGTATTCTAATTTAAATATATAGAAAATGTAATTTTGCCATTCATAGTACTTGCATACGAATGAATACCTACAAAGGTAGACAGATATAAAGAATTAGTTTTCATATGGCAAGAATTGAATGAATTACGGACTCCCTAAGCTGTCTCGAAACACTTGAAACTGACAATGTTCTTTTAAGAAAAATACTGTAGAACTCCATCTGTGTTTATAATAATTATTATCCTTTGCTTTCTTCGAAAAAATTTTGAAAACAATGAAAAAATAATTAAGATATAAATATGTGTATGTGGGTGTGGGGGTGTGTATATGTATAGGGCCCCTTCTCTTTATAAGAACAAACATGTCAAGCTAATTCATTTGGAACTTCAGAGTGTTGAAAGTGCTATCAGGATGAAAAACGCCACCAGCTGCTGCTAAGAAGCTGTCATCAGTCAGCATTTTGGGACACTTCCAAACCTAACTTGCTGGGTAGTCCAAAGCAATGGGTGTTCTGTTTATGCTATAATTCTTAAGAGTTGAGAAAGTAGCAATTAGTGGGAAAACTCTATAGCTGATGTTTGTACTGGAAGAAGTCCAGTTGAGTATCTTGTCTAGATAGCAGTTACTTTCTTAATATTTGAAAGCTCAGTCTTGCTAGAGGTTGTTGTTAGGACCCGAGATCATCAGTAGAATGATACAGCAGTTCCATCTGTTCTTTTTTCTGTAAATTCATCCTGCTTATTTGATTTAATATAGACTTGTGTGAGAATACACCACTGGCTTTGGAACAGTTTTTGGAATTGCTTGACAGAATGTAAATATCATAAGTTTTCATTAAAGGGAAAATAAAATATAGCCTTATTTTAAAGGCAGGGCAGCACTGTCTTTTTGATAATAACACTATTGATGCCACGGCATTCTGCAGTTGCTGTAAGGAATTAACAGAAGGTGTTGAAGATTTTTACTGGCAAAACAAATTGGGAACTTATCTGAATTCTCCTACCAGAATAGAAACCTCTCAAAGGATACAAAGAAGCTAAAAACTCAACAAAAGAATGCTTATACATTCTTCTAAGTTTCTACTTTGTAATCAATTTGGATTCATGAAATGTATTCCTATACCTTAAAGAGAAACTCTGGCTAACTCAGGAGGTCTTTGGCAGCTTGGACTATGCCTTGCTCACCCTGATGACTGTATCTCTCTATGTGGGCTGCAATGGGTAATTGGCTTGCTTGCTTCCTTCTACTTTAAGCTGTGCACAGTGTTTGTTGGGCTGGTTACTCTGGCCACAGGCCCCAGCTGCTTCATCTTTTCTCTTTGTACTGTGAGTAAAAAACCCATAGGGCCCAATTACTGTAGATGCCTTTTTTCTCTAATAGCAGCACCAGTGCCCAGATCCTGAATTCTTAATACCAAGAATGGAGCTTCTGTTTATTTTATTTGCTTCTAAAATGAATCCTTTAAAATTGAGGGTGCATTTGCTTTGGAAAATATGTCATTGTCTACTGCTATGAAAACAATGAAATAAAAAGGAAACTAAGCTCTAAATGAGGTTTTGCTTTTTATTAACTAATATAAATCCAAATAATTTATCCTGTATTATTCTAGTCATAGTAAGTAACAGCATTTCCCTAACTTTGCAAATTGAAGGTCTGATTCTATTACACATCTCATTAGTGAAGATCATTATTCTACTTAGTGGTGATTCAGACACCACAGTAGAAAAGAATTCTTAGAGTACAACAATTGTTAACTAAGATAAAAGCTATTAGCTAAAAATTAATTTAGATGAAGAACTTTCAGTTCCATCTTATTTCATCTCCTGGTATTGATTTTAACTCATTATTAAAGTCTAACCATATGTATTATAGATTACTCTTAACCTCACTTGTAGGTAAATTTAATCCACAGGTTTTTAACTTAAAAATTGGATAGAGAGCGAGGAGGGAGTTAAGATGGTAGAGGAGTAGGGACCCCTTTTTCAGCCGGTCCCCTGAGTCGAGTTGGATAGGTACCAGAACAGTCTGAACATCCACGGAATCAGCCTGAGACGCAGAAGATACATCTGGATCTCTACAAATGAACATCTCCAGCGCTGAGTATTGAGGTATGAGGTGGGGAGCCGTGAAACTGCGCACAGATATCGGAAGATAAACGGAAGGGGGAGGGTGCCACCGCGTTCGGGCGCCGGGAAGCGGTAGCCACCTGCACGGGGGAGCAGGTGGACTCACGGATGGCACCGGTGGGCGAGAGAGCAGACTGAAACCGTGAGCCGGGGAGCGCGTGCCACCAGACTGAAACGGAGCTCTGGTGTGCTCACTGGAACCAGACTGAGACCGGGAGCTCCGGAGCGCGGGGCAGGGGGGGGGGGGCGCTGGCAGCTGGCGGTGTTAGAAACACAAAGGACAGAGATATGCCGGCCCTGGAAGTGAGGGCTGGGACGCCGGGTGTGGGGCGCACATCCCGGGTCGCTGCAGGGTTGAGCAGCACCAACAGAAACAGAGTTAAAGTGGCCAGAACATCAGTGGAGAATGGTCCACGATCCCTCTGTTCTGAGACAGAGGCTGAGATTCGGCCACTGCTGCTCTTACTCTTGGAAGAGGCGCAGCAAACTGCCAGGGAAAGCCGCCAGAGAACAAAAGCCTGGAAATACCGGCTCAGGCTCATGGTGTCCCCTTCCCCATCCCCCCTCACAGGGGACATGGAGACTCTACCCAAACAGGGTTGCGGCAGGCCCCTCCCCAAGAAGGCAGGCTGAAAAATCAAGAAGCCCACATCCCTAAGATCCCTATAAAACAAGGGCGCACGGCCTGGGTCCCCGGTCAATAATTTGGGCTCTGGACAACCCCACACCCTCTCCTCATCAGAATGACGAGAAGGAGAAATCCCCCCCAGCAAAGAAAAGACAATGAGTCTGTGGCCTCTGCCACAGAACTAATGGATATGGATATAACCAAATTATCAGAAATGGAATTCAGAATAACAATGGTCAAGGTGATGTGTAGACTTGAAAAAAGTATTAATGAAAATGTTTATGAGAATATAGAATCTCTAAGGGTGGAAGTGAGAACGAATCTGGCAGAAATTAAAAATTCTGTGAGCCAAATGCCGTCAAAACTAGAGGCTCTGACGGCCAGGGTGAATGAGGCAGAAGAACGTATCAGCGAATTGGAGGATGGGTTAGTAGAAGACAAAGCTAAAATAGAATCTGGACTTAAAAAAATCCACGCCCAAGAATGTAGGTTACGGGAGATTACTGACTCAATGAAACGTTCCAATGTCAGAATCATCAGCATCCCCGAGGGGTGGAGAAAAACAGAGGTCTAGAAGAGATAGTTGAACAAATTGTAGCTGAAAACTTCCCTAATCTAGCAAGGGAAGCAAACATTCGTGTCCAAGAGGCAGAGAGGACCCCTCCCAAGCTCAACCATGACAAACCTACGCCACATCACGTCATAGTGCAATTCTCAAATATTAGATCCAAGGATACAGTATTGAAAGCGGCCAGGGCAAAGAAATTTCTCACGTACCAAGGCAAAGGTATCAGAATTACGTCAGACCTGTCTACACAGACCTGGAATAAGAGAAAGGGTTGGGGGGACATTTTTAAAGCTCTTTCAGAGAAAAACATGCAGCCAAGGATCCTTTATCCAGCAAGGCTGTCATTCAGAATTGATGGAGAAATAAAGACCTTCCAGAATCGCCAGTCATTGACCAATTTCATAACCATGAAACCAGCCCTACAGGAGATATTAAGGGGGGTTCTATAAAGGTAAAAAGGCCCCAAGAGTGATACAGAACAGAAAGTCACAATCTATAGAAACAAAGACTTTACTGACAACATGGCATCATTAAAATCATATCTCTTAATAATCAGTCTCAATGTAAATGGCCTAAATGCTCCCATAAAACACCACAGGGTTGCAGATTGGATAAAAAGACACGACCCATCCATTTGCCATCTACAAGAGACTCATTTTGAACCTAAAGATACATTCAGACTGAAAGTAAAGGGATGGAATACCATCTTTCACACCAGTGGACCTCAAAAGTAAGCTGGGGTAGCTATTCTAATATCGGACAGATTGGATTTTAAACTAAAGACTATAGTTAGAGACACAGAAGGGCACTATATTATTCTTAAAGGATGTATCCAACAAGTGGATATGACAATTATAAATATATATGCCCCCAACAGGGGAGCAGCAAGATACACAAGCCAACTCTTAACCACAATAAAGAGACATATAGATAAAAATACATTAATAGTAGGGGACCTCAACACTCCACTATCAGAAATAGACAGAACACTCATGCAAAAAATCGACAAAGAAACAAGGGCTTTGAATGCCATACTCAACGAGTTGGAACTCATAGATATATATATATATATAGAACACTACAACCCAGAACCAAAGAATACTCATTCTCTTCTAATGCCCATGGAACATTCTCAAGAACAGACCATGTTCTGGGACACAAAACAGGTCTCAACCAATACCAAAAGACTGAAATTATTCCCTGCATATTCTCAGACCACAACTCTTTGAAATTGGAACTCAACCACAGGAAAAATTTGGAAGAAACTCAAACACTTGGAGACTAAGAACCATCCTGCTCAGGAATGATTCAATAAACCAGGAAATCAAAAGTCAATTTAAAAAATTTATGGAGACCAATGAGAATGAAAACACAATGGTCCAAAACCTATGGGATACTGCAAAGGCAGTCCTAAGGGGGAAATACATAGCCATCCAAGCCTCACTCAAAAGAATAGAAAAATATAAAATGCAGTTTTTATAGTGTCACCTCAAGAAGCTGGAACAGCAACAGAGGGACAGGCCTAATCCTTGCACGAGGAAGCAGTTGAACAAGATTAGAGCAGAAATCAATGAATTAGAAACCAGGAGTAGAGTAGAGCAGATCAACAGGACTAGAAGCTGGTTCTTTGAGAGAATTAATAAAATTGACAGACCACTGGCA
The DNA here is from genome assembly GCF_024610735.1 of Ursus americanus. Taxonomy (NCBI): domain Eukaryota; kingdom Metazoa; phylum Chordata; class Mammalia; order Carnivora; family Ursidae; genus Ursus; species Ursus americanus. The sequence goes on from NC_142127.1 coordinate 43,743,195, forward strand.
AGACTTATCCAAAAGAATAGAGAAAGGACCCAAATTAATAAAATTATGAATGAAGAAGGAGAGGTCATAACCAACACCAATGAAATTGGAAGGATTATTAGAAACTTTTATCAACTGCTTTATGCCAATAAATTAAGCAATCTGGAAGAGATGGAAGCTTTCCTGGAAACCTATAAACTACCAAGACTGAAACAGGAAGAAACTGATTTTTTAAACAGGCCAATTAATTATGAATAGATTGAGTCAGTGATAAACAACCTTCCAAAAAACAAAACTCCAGGCCCGGACGGTTTTCCTGGGGAATTCTACCAAACATTCAAAGAAGAAATAATACCTATTCTCCTAAAGCCATTTCAAAAAATAGAAACAGAAGGAAAGCTACCAAACTCATTCTATGAGGCCAATATTACCTTGATCCCCAAACCAGGCAAAAACCCCATCAAAAAGGAGAATTACAGACTGATTTCCCTAATGAATATGGATGCCAAAATCCTCAACAAGATCCTGGCTAACAGAATCCAACAGTACATTAAAAGGATTATCCATCATGATCAAGTGGGATTCATACCTGGGGTGCAAGCATGGTTCGACATTCACATCGATCAGCGTGATAGATCATATCAACAAGAAAAGACTCAGGAACCATATGATCCTCTCAATAGATGCAGAAAAAGCATTTGACAAAATACAGCATCCATTCCTGATTAAAACCCTTCAGAGTGTAGGGATAGAGGGTACATTCCTCAATCTCATAAAAACCATTTATGAAAAGCCTACAGCAAATATCATTCTCAATGAGGAAAAGCTGGAAGCCTTCTCCTTAAGATCAGGAACACGACAAGGATGCCCACTCTCGCCACTACTATTCAACATAGTACTAGAAGTCCTTGCAACAGCAACCAGACAACAAAAAGGGATCAAAGGTATCCAAATCGGCAAAGAAGAAGTCAAACTGTCTCTCTTCGCAGATGACATGATACTCTATATGGAAAACCCAAAGAGAAATCCACTCCCAAACTATTAGAAGTTATAGAGCAATTCAGTTATGTGCCGGGATACAAAATCAATGCTCAGAAATCAGTTGCATTTCTATACACGAATAATGAGACTGAAGAAAGAGAGATTAGGGAATCCATCCCATTTACAATAACACCAAAAACCATACGTTACCTTGGAATTAACTTAACCAGAGACGTAAAGGACCTATATTCTAGAAACTATAAATCACTCTTGAAAGACATTGAGGAAGACATAAAAAGATGGAAAAATATTCCATGCTCATGGATCGGAAGAATTAACATAGTTAAAATGTCCATGCTACCCAGAGCAATCTACACTTTCAATGCTATCCCGATCAAAATACCGATGACATTTTTCAAAGAACTGGAACAAATAGTCCTTAAATTTGTATGGAACCAGAAAAGGCCCCAAATTGCCAAGGAACTGTTGAAAAGGAAAAACCAAGCTGGGGGCATCACAATGCCGGATTTCAAGCTGTACTACAAAGCCGTGATCACAAAGACAGCATGGTACTGGCACAAAAACAGACACATAGACCAATGGAACAGAATAGAGAACCCAGAAATGGACCCTTGGCTCTTTGGGCAACTAATCTTTGATAAAGCAGGAAAAAACATCTGGTGGAAAAAAGACAGTCTCTTCAATAAATGGTGCTGGGAAAATTGGACAGCTACATGCAAAAGAATGAAACTTGACCACTCTCTCACACCATACACAAAGATAAACTCCAAATGGATGAAAGACCTTGATGTGAGACAGGAATCCATCAAAATCCTGGAGGAGAACATAGGCAGCAACCTCTACGACATCAGCCAATGCAACCTTTTTCATGACACATCTCCAAAGGCAAGAGAAACAAAAGATAAAATGAACTTGTGTGACTTCATCAAGATAAAAAGCTTCTGCACAGGCAAGGAAACAGTCAAAAAAACTAAGAGGCAGCCCACGGAACGGGAGAAGATATTTGCAAATGACACTACAGATAAAAGACTGGCATCCAAGATCTACAAAGAACTTCTCAAACTCAATACGTGAGAAACAAATAAACAAATCATAAAATGGGCAGAAGATATGAACAGACACTTTTCCAATGATGACATACAAATGGCTAACAGACACATGAAAAAATGTTCAACATCATTAGCCATCAGGGAAATTCAAATCAAAACCACACTAAGATACCACCTTATACCAGTTAGAATGGCAAAAATTGACAAGGCAAGAAACAACAATTGCTGGAGAGGATGTGGAGAAATGGGATCCCTCCTACACTGTTGGTGGGAATGCAAGTTGGTACAGCCACTCTGGAAAACAGTGTGGAGGTCCCTTAAAAAGTTAAAAATTGAGCTACCCTATGACCCAGCCATTGCACTATTGGGTATTTACCCCAAAGATACAGACGTAGTGAAGAGAAGGGCCATATGCACCCCAATGTTCATAGCAGCATTGTCCACAATAGCTAAATCGTGGAAGGAACCGAAATGCCCTTCAACAGATGACTGGATTAAGAAGTTGGTGGTCCATATATACAATGGAATATTACTCAGCTATCAGAAAGAACAAGTTCTCAACATTTGTTGCGACATGGACGGCACTGGAGGAGATAATGCTAAGTGAAATAAGTCAAGCAGAGAAAGACAATTATCATATGATTTCTCTCATCTATGGAACATAAGAACTAGGAAGATCGGTAGGGGAAGAAAGGGATAAAGAAAGGGGGGTAATCAGAAGGGGGAATGAAGCATGAGAGACTATGGACTCTGAGAAACAAACTGAGGGCTTCAGAGGGGAGGGGGGTGGAGGAATGGGATAGGTTGGTGATGGGTAGTAAGGAGGGCACGTATTGCATGGTGCACTGGGTGTGATACGCAACTAATGAATCATCGAACTTTACATCAAAAACCAGGGATGTATTTTATGGTGACTAACATAATATAATAAAAAAACATTTAAAAAATTGGATAGAGAAATGAACCTACTTATTTTACATAATTTAAAGCCTTCTATTTAGGAAACCTTAGGCTAGCATAATAATTAAAAATGTGGGCTATAGGGGCTGAAAGCCTGTGTTCAAATCTTGATTCTGCCACTTACAGCTAGTTTGAACTATTTAATCACTCTGTGCCTCAGTTTCTTCATCTGCAAAACTAATACAGATTAAGGAAGATAACACATGCAAAACACTTGGCACAGAGTAAGCAATACATGTTAGCTCATACTGTCATTCTGAAGTGGAACATAGCATGCTTTAAGTACTTCTAACGTGTTACATGATCCGGCCTACATTAGTTACTGAGAGAAATGATGCCTCATCTTGCTGTATTAAACATGACAAATGTCCACACAAAGGGAGTTGAGTAAAGACCTGAATATGTTGTTGTGAATGCCAGAAGACTTTTGTTCATTGGAAAAACATACGCTCAGGTGATCTGTAAAAGAATGGAGATCCTGTATTTTATTACATTCTCACAAAATGCCCTTAGTGATTCAGCATTTCCATGCAATACCTGGTGCTTATCACAGGTGCTCTCCTTAATCCCCATCACCTGCATAACCCATCCCCCACCTACCTTCCCTCTCATAACCATCAGTTTGTTCTCTATAGTTAAGAGTCTGTTTCTTGGCTTGCCTCCCTCTCTTTTTTCCCCCTTTGCTTGTTTGTTTCCTAAATTCCACATATGAGTGAAATCATATGGTATTTGTCTTTCTCTGACTTATTTCACTTAGCACAATACTCTCTAGCTCCATTCATGTTGTTGCAAATGGCAAGATTTCATTCTTTTTTAAGACAGAGTAATATTCCATTTTGTATGTGTGCCACATCTTCTTTATGCATTCATCACTCGATGGACATTTAGGCTGTTTACATAATTTAGTTATTGTAGAGAATGCTGCTATAAACATTTGAATTGGTATTTTTGTATTCTTTGGGTAAATGACTAGTAGTGCAATTGCTGGGTCATAGGATAGTTCTATTTTTAACTTTTTGAGGAAACTCCACACTGTTTTCCAAATTGAGTGCACCAGTTTGGATTCCCACCAGCAGTGCAATAGAATTCCCCTTTCTTCACATTCTTGCCAACATCTATTGTTTCTTGTGTTGTTAATTTTAGCCATTCTGATAGGTGTGAGGTGACATCTCATTGTAGTCTTGATTTGTATTTTCCTGATGATGAGTGATGTTGAGCATCTTTTCATGTGTCCGTTGGCCATCTGGATGTCTTCTGCCCATTTTTTAATTGGATTATTCATTTTTGGGGTGTTGAGTTTGTTAAGTTCTTTATATATTTTGGATATTGACCCTTTATCAGATGTCATTTGCAAATATCTTCTCTCATTCCATAGGTTGCCTTTTAGTGTTGTTGGTTGTTTTCATCTATGTGCAGAAACTTTTTATTTTGATGTAGTCCCAATAGGTTATTTTTACTTTTGTTTCCCTTGCCTCAGGAGACATATGTAGCAAGAAGTTGCTATGGCTGATGTCAAATGGGTTACTGCTGCCTGTGTTCTCCCATAAGATTTTTATAGTGTCAAGTCTCACATTTCGGTCTTTAATCCATTTTGAATTTATTTTTGTGTTGGGTGTAAGAAAGTCCAGTTTTATTCTTTTGCATGTTGTTATCCAGTTTTCCCAAAACCATTTGTTGAAGAGACTGTCTTTTCCTGTTGCATATTCTTTCTGCTTTGCCAATGATTAATTGACCATATAGTTATGGACTCACTTTTTTTTTTATTTTATTATGATATGTTAGTCACCATACAGTACATCATTAGTTTTTGATGTAGTGCTCCCTGATTCATTGTTTGTATATAACACCCAGTGTTCCATGCAATACTTGCCCTCCTTAATACCCATCACTGGGCTAGCCTATCCCCTCACCCTCCTCCCCTCTAAAATCCTCAGTTTGTTTCCCAGAGTCCATAGTCTCTCGTGGTTCATTTCCCCTTCTTTTTACCCCCCCCTTCATTCTTCCCTTCCTTCTCCTACTGAACTCCCTGCTATTCCTTATGTTCCACAAATGAGTGAAACCATATGGTAATTGTCTTTCTCTGGTTGACTTATTTCACTTAGCGTGATCTCCTCCAGTCCCATCCATGTTGATGCAAATGTTGGGTAATCTTTTTTCTGATGGCTGAGTAATATTCCATTGTATATATGGACCACAGCTTCTTTATCCATTCGCCTGTTGAAGGGCATCTCGGCTCCTTCCACAGTCTAGCTATTGTGGACAATGCTGCTATGAACATTGGGGTGCATATGGCCCTTCTCTTCACTACGTCTGTATCTTTGGGGTAAATACCTTTGGGGTAAAAGTAGTGCAATTGATGGGTCATAGGGTAGCTCAATTTTTAAATTTGTGGGACCTCTATACTGTTTTCCAAAGTGGCTGTACCAACTTGCATTCCCACCAACAGTGTAAGAGGATTCCCCTTTCTCCACATCCTCTCCAGCAATTGTTGTTTCTTGCCTTGTCCATTTTTGCCATTCTAACTGGCATAAGGTGGTATCTTAGTGTGGTTTTGATTTGAATTTCCCTGATGGCTAATGATATTGAACATTTTTTCATGTGTCTGTTAGCCATTTGTATGTCTTCATTGGAAAAGTGTCTGTTCATATCTTCTGCCCATTTTTTGATTTGATTATTTGTTTCTTTTATATTGAGTTTGAGAAGTTCTTTATAGATCTTGGATACCAGCCTTTTATCTGTAGTGTCATTTGCAAATATCTTCTCCCATTCGTGGGCTGCCTCTTAGTTTTTTTGATGTTTCCTTGGCTGTGCAGAAGCTTTTTATCTTGATGAAGTCCCACAAGTTCATTTTTTCTTTTGTTTCTCTTGCCTTTGGAGATGTGTCGCGAAAGAACTTGCTGTGGCTGATGTCATAGAGGTTGCTGCCTATGTTCTCCTCCAGGATTTTGATGGATTCCTGTCTCACATCGAGGTCTTTATCCATTTGGAGTTTATCTTTGTGTATGGTGTGAGAGAGTGGTCAAGTTTTATTCTTCTGTATATAGCTGTCCAGTTTTCCCAGCACCATTTATTGAAGATACTATCTTTTTTTCCACTGGATGATTTTCCTGCTTTATCAAAGATTAGTTGACCATAGAGTCGAGGGTCCATTTCTGGAGTCTGTATTCTGTTCCATTGGTCTATGTGTCTGTTTTTGTGCCAGTACCATGCTGTCTTTGTGACCACAACTTTGTAGTATAGCTTGAAATCAGGCAAAGTGATGCCCCCACCTTTGTTTTTCTTTTTCAACATTTCCTTGGTGATTCAGGATCTTTTCTGGTTCCACACAAATTTTAGGATTGTTTGTTCCAGTACTTTGAAAAATGTCATTAGTATTTTGATCTGGATGGCATTGAAAGTGTAGATTGCTCTGGGTAGCACAGACATTTTAACTATGTTTATTCTTCCGATCCAGAGCATGGAATGTTTTTCCATCTTTTTGTGTCTTCTTCAATGTTTTTTTTATCAGTGTTTTGTAGTTTCTAGAGTATAGATCCTTTACCTCTCTGGTTAAGTTTATTCGGAGATATCTTATGGTTTTTGGCGCTATTGTAAATGGAATCGATTCCCTAATTTCTCTTTCTTCAGTCTCATTGTTAGTGTATAGAAATGCAACTGATTTCTGAGCATTGATTTTGCATCCTGCCACATTACTGAATTTTTCTATGAGTTCTAGTAATTTGGGGGTGGAGTCTTTTGGATTTTCCATGTAAAGTATCGTGTCATCTGCGAAGAGAAAGAGTTTGACTTTTTTGCTGATTTGAATACCTTTTATTCTTTTTTGTTGTCCGATTGCTGTTGCTAGGACTTCTAGTACTATGTTGAACAATAACGTTGAGAGTGGGCATCCTTGTAGTGTTCCTGATCTTAAGGGAAAGGCTCTCAGCTTTTCTGCATTAAGAATGATATTCGCTGTAGGCTTTTCATAGATGGTTTTTTATGAAATTGAGGAATATACCCTCTATCCCTACACTCTGAAGGGTTTTAATCAGGAATGGATGCTGTATTTTGTCAAATGATTTTTCTGCATCAATTGAGAGGATCATATGGTTCTTGTCTCTTCACTTATTGTGATCTATCACACTGATTGATTTGTGAATGTTGAACCACCCTTGCATCCCAGGGATGAATCCCATTTGGTTGTGATGCATAGTCCTTTTAATGTACTGTTGGATCCTATTAGCTGGGATCTTGCTGAGAATTTTGGCATCCATATTCATCAGGGATATTGGTCTGTGATTCTCCTTTTTGATGGGGTCTTTGCCTGGTTTGGGGATCAAGGTAATACTGGCCTCATAAAATGAATTTGGTAGTTTTCCTTCTGTTTCTATTTTTGGAAACAGCTTCAGGAGAACAGGTATTATTTCTTCTTTGAATGTTTGGTAGAATTCCCCCAAGGAACCCATCAGGCCCTGGACTCTTGTTTTTTGGGAGGTTTTTGATCACTACTTCAATCTCTTCACGATTAATTGGTCTGTTTAGATAATCAATTTCTTCCTGTTTCAGTCTTGGTAGTTTATAGGTTTACAGGAAGGCGTCCATTTCTTCCAGGTTGTTTAATTTATTGGTGTATAGTGGTTGATAATAGTTTCTAATGGTTGTTTCTATTTCCTTGGTGTTAGTTGTAATCTCTCCCCCTTCATTCATAATTATGGGCTCACTTCTCTAAACCTAGTGTAATTGTTTTGGGTTATTTGATTGTAACAGACAACTTTAAATCTCTTTTTTAATTGTCTTTTAATGAATATTATATAAGCAGGTTTTAAAAATATCTAAGGATATAGAATCATGTTTTAAATTTTTTTTAAAAGATTTTATTTATTTATTTGACAGAGATAGAAACAGCCAGCAAGAGAGGGAACACAAGCAGGGGGAGTGGGAGAGGAAGAAGCAGGCTCATAGCGGAGGAGCCCTATGTGGGGCTCGATCCCATAACACTGGGATCACGCCCTGAGCCGAAGGCAGAGGCTTAACTGCTGTGCCATCTAGGCGCCCCATGTTTTAAATTTTTAAAAATAGTCCTCCACAACCAGCTCAGATGTTGACTTTATAACAGACACTCACCCAACATTCTTCCTTTATTATTCTATAATACTAGAATTCTGTCTTAACCACAAAAATTTTAACATAAATACAATAGGGAATATTTAATGTAATTAAGTACTTACAATTTTGTTGTGCAAGTGTCAGAGAGATAAGGAATTAACAGAAAGTTATGGTAATATTTACAAAAATATATCATTACAAAAAAATAAGCAATATGTATGTGCTTGCTTAACTGAAAGGGAATAAAAATTGTTAGGCTATCAACATGTGATGAGCTATCAGACAGTTGATAAAAAAGTTTTCATATCAAAATTCTACAATATTAAAAAGACACGCAATAAATGTGAACTCAAATGAGACATTTAACAAAGTAAGAAATAACAAATCTATGAATCATTATGTTGATCATACCTCAGCACAGATGAAAGATTGCTATCACTGTCAATGCCATCAATTTTTGGTAACACTTAATATCCCGGTGCTACACTAAAGGATGTCTTTTATGTCCAGGAACATTTGTAGTCATAGTTCCTGATCTGTGGTCCCAAGGGGCAATTGCCCATGCAGTAATTTGAGCACTGTGTTTTTAGCACTATGTCATATACTGTGGAGGATGGAAGAGGCAGCTAAATATCATTCTTATCTTCAAAGAACTTACTCTTTCATGGGGAAGGCAAGCTTATGGACAGTCCAAACAGTACATGATACATGATAACAATACATAAATCAAGCTAGTGCATTTAGGTAGCAGTCATCCACTTACATAGATCAAGGTTGGAATGTGACATGATTTTGTATGAACCTTCTAGCCTTTGGTCTATGCAAAACTGAGAAGTAGGTGAAAGTTGCCTTTCATATTTATGCATCTCTCCTATGAGCTTTCTGTCCATTGCTGGTGGAATAGATAATTCCGCAGGCTTCAGTGGTTTGGGGATGCTGCCTACTCCCTAGTCTTCATATTCCCTGCTACAAGAACATCCCCAAGAATGAATTACTGACTGAATCTGCTTTTGTCTGGAACTTCAAATCCAGGTGGCCTCTGGAGGGAGTAGTGTCTTGGGCACAGGCAATGAGATCTTCACCTATCCCTCAACTGTCAATGGAGTGAGTAATTAATGACTTGGGATCCCATCTGTAAAAATCTGCCCTTCCTGTGGTGCATAATTAATAAATCCTGAGTGGTGGGATTCTGAGTAGAAATTCCATAAGGATTGTAGAAGAGGAAGATTAATGACTCTAAAGTGGTAGAACCATTTCTATTCATTTCTCACCAGATGGCATCATTGTCCCAGCTCCACAAAGTAGAACCAAGGAGCCATTCTTGATGTATCCCTCAAACCCCCTTTGTCACCAAATCCTGTTAATCTTTTCTCATAGATGCCTTTTGGGAATCCATCTCTTTTCTTTCTCTTCTTCTTGATTTACATAGCAGCTGAACTTTTCATGTTTATTTGTGAGATTGTATTCTCCATGAAAGCATGGATCCTTTCTGATTTCTTCCCATCATTGTATCTCAATTATATAGTAATAATATATATTTGATCAACAAATAAATGAGTTAGAAGTTGCACTAGACCTTAAATCTTTGTAAGATTTGGACAGAAATGAAAAGAAAATAAGAATTACGAAAGAATAAACATAAGCCAAAGGATAAAAGAAAGGATTAATACAGCTTACTCATTGGCCAAAAATAAGATTGACTAGAGCTAAAGGTGGAAAGTAAATGGTAAATAACTTTCCATAGAAGGCGTGGGGTCAGATTATAGAGGCAACAGAGTTTATGCTTGCTCTGGTAGGAAAGTAGAGATTTTTAAGCATTGTCTTGATAAACTAGAAGCAGAACTTATATATGTGCTAGTTGAAATAAAAAGCCAGTATTAATTCAGATGTGATATCATGAGGACATAGACTTGGGAGAGAGCAATAGAGATTATGAGGGAAAGGTCTAGAAAGGGAAACAAAATATTTTAAAGAAAAAGAACTTGGGCTGTGGTAAGTGAATGTGGGGTATGGATATAATTCTCTTCATTCACACATATTTAATGAATCCCTCTAGACCTATTTTTATGCAGCAACTTCCAGATCCACCTAATAGTTATTTTTAGTAATATTTATGTATTATAGAAAATAAAATATGAAAAAGTGCTCCAAACCAGGGTGTCTCAACCTGAGCACTACTGAAAACATTTTAGATTGGATAATTCTTTATGATGGGGGCTGTCCTGTGCATTGTGGGGACTTCAGCAGCATCCCCAGACTTTCCCAATAGATGCCAGTAGCACCCACCTATCCACCTGTGACAACCAAAAATGTTCCCTGGGTGAAGAGGGGCAAAATCTTCCCCATTGGAGAGCCACTGCTCTAAAAGTATATAGTCTTATAAAGTACACAAAATCATCATTGTAATATTTATTATAACAAACACATTTTCATTCCAATTCAGAAACTGATACCTTTGTCACGGAAAATACATCCTTCATTAAATGTAAACATTATCTTTAAAGGGATTTTTAGAATGGAACGTGTAAATCTTTAAATGTACTTACATTGAGTTCTAAAACTTTTCCAAGGCAGTCAATCAGCAATGATGTAACCATGGCTACAATAATGATAACCACTGTTATAATAATGTGGAAGACCAATGGAAGATTCCCACCAAAAAACACATTGGCAATTACCTGTCAAATAAACACATTATTTAGAGAGGGATTCTCAGAGACATGCAGGACTTATTAAAAAAGTATATCATATTATAGCACTTAGGACTATATAAAACACTACCAGTAAGGCAATCAATCAAATCTTAAGCCATATGAATGTCCTGTCTTTTCCAAAGTACTTACACATAGACAAACACGCATTTCAATAACAAGTATTCTTCACTTAATTATTAGGCAGGTGGTAGATTATATTACAGACCCAAAACATGGTATATTATGTGCGAAAAAACATATTTCTCAAGTGTAAGAAAGATCTTGGGAAGTTACCTTATAAAGTATTTGAGTCCAACAAGGTTGCCACTAACAGAAACTATGGATGCTATTTAGATTATTTGAATGAGAAGAGATTGGAGAGAAAACAAATAATCAATTTATGACTGGATAAAAAAGATCAAATAGAATTTAGAACTAGAAGGAGCTTTAGTTACTTAGATCCATCCTTCTTAGAGTAATCAGCTTTATAGCAATCCTGAAATATCCTTGTCCTACCTTGGCTTGAGGTAGGGTTTGAAACATGGGTAGTATTTACAGCAGAATTAGAGACTGAGGCAACAGTGTGAAAAGAGCAAAAGAGGAACGAACAGGAAAGATACCTGTGGAAGACAAGAAGGAGACAATCTGAATAGGGTTGACTCTGTACAAGAGAACCCTGAGGCAAGAGTTGGAAATGGTAGAAGGTCAGATGCTGGAGGACCTTAATGAAGCCAACCCTCCAAGCTGTTATCTATCTAATATTCCTAGATAAGTAACATTCCTCACAGACTGGACACTGCCATAACCCTGCTAATAATTACCAGGAATATTAATAACGTTTACTCATTTATGGTTTTACAATTGGTGATGTTTTTCAAATATTTAAAATTCATTCTTATAGAAGTTTCTAATATATGATTATAATAGTAGAAAAATCACTGAGTATGGCAAACTAGTGAGAGATATTCATCAGAGGTACGGACAGGATTTTTGGCACTCTTGTATGTGGCTGATTACTCTACCTATGAGTAGAGATGGCTCTGACTGTGTTTATGCTAACTGCGTGTGTGTGTGTGTGTGTGTGTGTACGTGTGTGTAGAATGGAGAGAAAAAAGAAGTGAATGAGTGAAGTATATTTGCGGTTCCTCTGCCTAGTATGTGTTGCCATGGCAGAGATCTTGATTTAGTTCTATCTTTCTGTCACGGCAGCTAGAGAGGAAACAAGTTCTAAGGACTAAAGACATAAGCTGTGCAGGTGGAATGACTCAGATGGTCCACAAGCAGTTCACCAGAAACCACATGAGAATGTACCATCTGTCACCACTGATCCACAGATCAGATTTGAACCCAAGTACTGGGCAGAAGCTAAAATAAAACCATTTCCTGCATCCAACAAGAGCAAAAATTTTTAAGGGTTCTTAGATTTCAAAAATCTTCCTCAAGTTAAGTTTACTCTACTTCTCCCTTATACTCAAGGTGGAGAACTGGCCTGTGAGTGACACATTTGTAAACGAGGACAAGTGCTAATTGTAAAGGATATACATAGTGCTGAACATTTCCTTATTCCATTTCCCAGAGCAGTTTCTTACCCCCCAAACTGGCATAAGGTAAGCATAGGTCTTCCTCTAGAAGCCAGCGGATTAGCGTATTTCAAGCTCTGTAGGCGTTTCACTTCACACATTAGACGCATTCACATGGTGCACTGTGTAAACAGCCTCTAGGAATAGATCCTAAAACTAAGCCCTTTTCAGTGTGATTGCTGAAAAGAACCACTGTGGAGCAGGATCGTGTTTTTCTGCTGACTGCTACAGTGGATTTTTTGCTGACTGTATAGGGGATTCCTGACAAGCCGTATTATCCAGCTTTACACAAAAACAATGAGTTCTTTTTCACTTAATCGTCCTTCACAAATCCATACATATGGTACAAATACCTCACAAATACATACATATGTAATATACTACCTCTATTATTTTACGTGGTGTAAAAATATAAATATATTTGTACAAATCTATAAATGAAATATATCTGTAAAACTAGTGTTTAAATTGAATTTTCGTTTTCCAAAGACAATAAGACATTTTAGTTTTTTCAAAATAACAAAAGTGATCGAGATCTGTTAAAGGCAACTTTGGTTGCCTTTACTACACATTGACGTATAAAACGTCTTAGCAAAAGGACGATTTTGTAAAATGTGTTTTAAAACTTAGTACTTAATTTCTTTGTAAGAATGCTTTTAAGAAAAAACAACTTAGTTTGGCTCTATTAAAGGCTGGCATTCATTTTGGAATGCAGTTGTATAAATATTTATACTTATGCTAATATAAACTAAACCACCAAACATGATCTTCAAATCCAACTTTTGAAAAAGTGACTTGTAAACATCTGAATATAAATGTATCTTTAAGCTGGTTGAAAAAGAAACTTTTATAAATTATATGACTTGTCGTGCACTTGTGAATTTGCAGAATTAAATTACTTACAAATCTTCCTAAATTAAATGTAGTAGAGGGATTGACTAGGTAAAATGTTGGAAAGGAGTTGTGCTTACCTCTCGAGTCACAAAGCATTCAATTGGGTATGTTAAAATGACAGTGACTCCATAACAGAATCTTCCGAATGTTACCAAATCATCATTTCTGCAATAGTTTTCAAATAAGTCTCCTAGAGAATAATATGAAATAGATTTATTTCAACTGAATATTTGAGAGAAATATCTAACAAATCAGATATTGGATATTTATTATATAAGTGGCGCTCCGTAAACTCCATTTAATTAATAGAATAGACTGCCAAGTCTAAATACAAGTTTTTTGCTTGCAATAACTATATAATTATTGACCGATATAAAAACTTACACATGTTCCACTTGAAGATGAATTCATCAGTGACAGTTTTTCTCTTACTCTCATTGTTTGTTTTGAGTAGATCTGCCTTAAATTTGTATCAGCTTCTGAAAAATACTTTGATCCATTGTCTTCTGACACCTGAATCAACTCCCTAAATTCTTGTGCACTAGCTTTATAAACTTGTTTCTGGTCTTTGTTTCTGATAAATAAATGACTTCGTTATTAAAAAAAAAAAAGTCTGTTAAAATAAACAGATTTCCTTTTGAAATGTTATTCTTAGATCAAGGGCAATCCTGAAAGGAAGAGTAGACCAGTGCATCTGGGGAGCTGAATTTCCTGTATATCATGCTATAGGGTTTAATCCCAGACCCAGGGCCACAGCGAGGATTCACATTTCATGGTATCTGATGAGCCCGAGTGCAAGAGCATTGACTTAAAGCTGTGAAAATATGTTTTTTTCCTGAGGAAAAGCATTATATTTTAATTAGTTTCAAACTAAACATGGACCATGCACACCTTGAACCAATTCTTATTTAGAGACTATATTTTCTCTGACATCTATGAAGAAATAGAGGGATCTAATGAGGGCCCAGAAGTCATGTCATTTCCCAATACTGAAACAAAAAATATTTGGGCCAATTTATTTCCTAAATATAACATGGTTACATTTTAAAATTTGGGTCACATTTCCCAGTTAGACTGAATAGAAAAATCAGATCAAAGTCACACACTACCACACTGTTTAAAAAGAAAACAAAACTATACTTCAGTCCTTTTTTTTTAATTAAAAAGGTAAGTGACCCGCCTCTGCCAAGACTTTACTTTAATGACTTTTCTCTCCTCCCCCTATCAATTGGAAAAAATGTACATTACTTTCTAGGGTCCCTTTTAGGCAGAAAGGGATTAAACCACAAGCAGTCCAAGCAGAGACCTGCTTCAAGGTTGACTAAAAAGGTTCTATCACTCAGAAAAGAGGTCAGAAGGTCCCTGTTCACTAACCTTCAGTAAAAAGTGAGAATGTCAAGAACAAACTCGAGTTCTTTACTGCCTCACAAGCTGAAATTTATCTACGAAAAGGGAAAAGAAAAGAAGCATGCAGTTTGCACAGGTAAGACCAGATTTGCCTAAAATGAAATGGCCTGAGGAAACAATGTCACCTTATTCCAGCTTGAGTCCAAGTACATTTTCGGGAATTATAGCTAGGTTAAAAAAAAACAAAAACAAAAAGCCCAAACCAAAACCAACCTGTCAGCTTTGTTATATAAAGATTTAATTATGTCTAAGCAATTACCACTGATAACAACACTAGGAAGGTGTGACTAAGAAAAAGGGCTTATGTTCCACAGGGAAGGCATTTAAAAACCAAGGTTTTGTACAGACTGGAGCCTACAGGCCATTCACCTTGGCAAATGATGTAGCAATAGTGATGCATGGCAATATTTTGAAACACAATTTTTATCAAGACTTTCACGGTCACTTCATTGCCACGCTCTAATGGCACATACATAGATTATATTTTTGATGGCATTGGTAACACTTTGTTTGAAGCCGTTTTTACTTTTTTCTTTCTTTCTTGAGAAATCTCTGCCTATAATCATAGTCACCTGTAACCTCTGTTTGAAACAGTACACCCAAGAGTACCTAGTATCATCTGAAAACTAAGTGAAGAGGAGCTGGAGGATAAGAGACAGTTTTTAATGGGTCGCACTTGACCAAACTGGGGTAGACAGCAAGAGAGAATGTAAAGAAAATTGAACTGGAAGTCAGGAGACTTGTTTTCTACTTTGTCACCTGCCAGCTTGGGCAAGTTCCTTCACCTCTTTGTGTTTTAAGCAGGGGGTAAAACTAGTTATTCCACTTACCTTCATAGGGTTATTACAAGGTCAAATGAGATAATAGACCTGCAAAAGCTGTGACATGTTTGAATCATAGCATTTAGCGGGCTGTCAGATTACCCCGGGTATTATACTACACAGAGGAGTGAGTGCACAGGTCAAAGGAAGGAGAAGAGATAGCCATTCAGCTGTTGGGCCTGGGTGAAGGGGGAAAAAAGAAATAAATTCAGTGTGGGGTGGTGCGGTGGTGGAAAAGGGGAGGAGGCGTGGGGCCAGTTTTGTGGGAAAGATGATGTTTTGTGTTTAAGGCAAGAATGGGATAAATAAGCAGGAATGTCCTGCAGGCAAGAGGCTGGAGATGAAAAGAAAGGTCTGGACTAGAGTTTAAAACAATGACAATCTCTAGAGAATTTGTTGAGAGTAAAGAAGGCAACTTGCCCGAGCCAGTTAATGGAAGGTCAGGGGAGAAGGGGAGAGAAGGTAGGAGAAAGCAAAGAACAATCACTCAGGGAAAAAGAAAATATTAACAGAGTTAAAGGATGATATGGTAGTGCTCCTTCTCCTATGGGAGGAGAGACAGAATGTTCAGAACTGCTTAGTGATTCACAGAGGTGCATGAGAATCAGAACCAAGATTCTTCAGATTTTTCACTTTGAAGAGTGGGAGGATGCTGGTATTTCTGAAAGTGAAGCGGCAGTGGAGCAGTGGGGAGGGAAGCCAGATTTCAAGCGCTTTCGAGTGAAAAGATGGAAGAAGAGAGGGAATGAACTACAGAAACAAGTTTAGCAGTTCAAAAGGGAGAAAATCGGGAAAACAAACAGCAAGAGGTGGGAAGGTAGAGAGAGAACGGATAGAAGAAATTAGTGACACTTTGAAATAGAACACTGGGTATAATTGTGCCCAGAATGAGAAGCGACAGAGCCACTCCATGTGAATAACAAAACATGATGAGAACCAAATCTCTCATTTTACCTTGGGTGAAGCCAGTAAAGGTCAGGTATCCACATGTAGCGAAGAGAGTACTGATAAGTACAGAAGCCAAGGTGGACACGTGGATGATGCGGGACCACTTAGCTACTGTGGGGTCTTCCAAAGAACCATAAACTAAGAAGCAGTTATGGTGACAAATAAATGCTGCAATCCAAAAAAGAAAAAAAAAAACAAAAGAGCACCATTAAAGCAAGTGTTACAGGATTTCCTTCTCCTTCGGTGCCTGCCTGTGGTTCTTGGTCACACGGCTCCGAAGAATGAAGAGGTAGACCAGACAGTGGTGGGCAGCGAAGCAAGGATTATTGAGCGATAGCAAAGTGATAGGACAAAGCTCTCGAGGAGGGAGGGGCCCCGAGAGGGTTGCCATAAAGTTTCTAAATCTATAGGGGGTTTTATGGGCTTGTTGGAGGGCTGTTTTAATCTGGTTAACTCTCCCTGCACCTGTCATCCAATCAGATTTTTGTCATCTATCACATGGGAAAGGGTGGAGGGCTCCTTTCAGGGCAGTGTAAAATCCTTTTAAGGGTGGTTTTCTCTTAGGGCGGGGGCCCCTTGTCCCTGACTGTCTGCCTTCCAACTATGCTTCATCACAAGCACTAAGGTTCTCTTTTTTCTTCTAAAATTTCAGAGATGTGTGTAACTTTGGAATGCTACTGAAATGTAGTTCAAATACATTAATTTACTAGCTATGTCAGAAAATAACTTTTTTTTAACAACTTTAGGAACGAGAAATTTCAATCTCGTTAAGCTTATGTGGTTTCTTTGTGTCACTCTCGATATAAACCAGGCCTATCCAACTTTCTCTCCCACTTTCCATTTCCTAGTGGCCTTCCAATCTTAAGGGAAATCTAAACAACACTATATTTTCAGTCCATGGCTTCCTTTCCAATCTGGGTTATAACAGAGTAGCTTTAGACATCTGGCCAATTTGTAATACTTTGTGTGCAAGGTTTTGAATAAGCACATAACACTTTCTAGATTTCAAGTTAAAAAATAAGATGACTGTAATGAGTTTTCTGCATGAAAAAGAGACTTGTCTAAATTAAATCAAATTTTAGTGATGAGTGAGAAAAGTTTGAGCCTAATTTTATGTTGGCACAAACTAGATCATATGCTGCTAATAGGAAGTCTAAAACTTTGGACATCTGCTCTCCAGACACAAATATGAAATTTTTTCATTATACAGAAGGCTCCATATTGAGAGAGGGCCTGTGAAATCATATACTCACCAAATGACATCACACCAAGAGCCTGAATGGCATTGGGCTTTGCAAATACCCAAGCATCTTCTGTTTTTGGTCTAGAAGATAAATCAGGTGATTTAATGAATGCTCAAACAAATGCAAGCCTAAGCATGTCAGAGAACAAGAAATGGTGTCACAATAAAAACTATCAGAAATTAATAAGGGGCCCTCATTAATCTTCCTTAATTATAAATAATTTCCCAGGAACATGCATGTTATGGTTACCTCAGTCCTCTATCATGCATGTCAAATACTTGGAAAGACTTTATTTTTACATATTTAAAATATCCACTGACTACTTAATTTTATGACTTTATTTACTCACCAATTTAAGAACAAACATTTGTTATGCACTCATCATTGAAGATACTGATCGAGGGAGATACAAACAATAATAATGCAATGTTCCTCCTCAGTTAATCAATACTTCCTTCATTCCCCTTTCACTCATTCTCCAGGCTCATCCTACCCCAGGGAAATGCATAGTTGGCACTACAGTTTACTGAAGAAGGTAGACATGAACTAATATTAATTGAGGATGTACTTCACTATATTCTGGGAATTATCCTCTGATATCTCAATCTTCACAGTAACACTCAAGTATTATTGTCACTATTTAATACATTAGGAAAGTTAATCTCTGGGTGGTGATAAAACTCGTCAAGTTTCCACAGATAATAAGTGAAGTTGAGATTTGCTGTCCATCCCAGTATCTCTTTCACACTGAACTGTCAGTGACCTCAAATTCCCCCCTGTGGAAATACTACTCAAAGACGTTTTGGAAATATATGAACTTTACCTGAAGCATCCTATTTCTTAGTGGAATTAAAATACTTGCCAGCCTGTCTATTGGCAGAGCTTGGTCTCCCTAGTTAACATATCCCTGAATAACAGTGAAGAGTCTAGGTTCTGAGATCAGACAGCCTGTGTTAGTCTTCTGCCCCTCCATCTCTTAGCTGTGTGACCTTAGGCAAGTTATGAACCTTTTCTATGCTTCAGTTTTGATATCTATAAAATGAGAGTAATAATAGTAGTACCTAATCCACTGAGTTACTGTGTAAATTAAACGAGATAAAATATGTAAGATTTCTGGAAGAGAGCCTTACATATAGTCAGCGTTCAATAACTGGTCACTAATATCTAATATTATCAGCTTATTATGATTATTCATTGTCATTTAATAAAAAGTAGGCGAAACAGCTGAAAGATGTCCAGCTTCCCTGAAAAGGAAAGGCTTGAGTGACATCCAAAAGAATACATTAAGATAGAAGAGGGGAAAAGGGGAAGGAGGGTGGTAGAAAGCATAAAGGCAACAGGTGTAAACCTACTTATTTCATAAGTTTGTTATTCATTCTCCGTGGAAAACACACACACAAAAAAGTCTCATTTGCTTTGTCAGAGTTAGTGGGATTAATGAATTGTATCTTTTCTTTTCTTTTTTTCCTTCTTCCATATTTGAACAGTTACAGGCACAAAAGAATGAACTAGCTTACAAGGGAGGCCTCAGGCTGTTAGGAGGCTTGCTGTGATTCCTGGTTTTTTGAGTGGGAGCTGCTGCCACCTGCTGCCTCCACGATTCTTACTGCAGTGAATGTTAACTGATAAGAGCATACCTGTCAAATTCCAAGGTTATCACAGAAAAAGATTTTGTCCACAGTATTTAAAAAATGACTCAGAAAAGCAGCACTAAAAATTACAGAAACTTGGAAGATCGTAAGCTTTTTAATATGTTTTAAAATATCTACTTTCTCTGTTAGGGTATCTGTACATGATTAATACTCATTTTCCTCTTAAGTACAGATTACAGTGGTGTCCTACTTTTAGCTCTTTTATTAGTAATGAAAAGTAGGAGTTTGATTTTCATTTTTCTTCCTCCATTCAAGTTTTTAAACTCTTTGCTGGTCCATATGTTGCATTGAATATATTCCTAGAAATATGGAGTATGAACTGGTACATAGAGATAATTTTGAATTTTTTGTGTTCGCCTTAGTGATGCTGATTTTACTATTTGTTTATTTATTTATTTATTTTATTTTTGAGAGAGAGAGAGCTTGTGGGGTGGGGGTGGGGGACAGAGGAAGAGGGAGAGAGAGTCTCAAGCAGGTTCCAGGCCCAGCGCAGAGCTCAACTCAGGGCTCCATCTCACTACCCTGAGATCATGACCTGAGCTGAAATCAAGTCGGACTCTTAACCAACAGAACCACCCAGCCACTCCAATGATGCTGATTTTATAAGATGGAAAATAATAAAAAAAGATGTTGCAGATAGGAAAACATGTGCGTCCAAATCTAGGGAAAGGGACATTGAATATGGCTTTCTGATATTAATAGCATAGCTGGAAATTAGAATTAGTTGCAGAATCAACCAGCTACACACACACACACACGAGGGGGAGAGAGAGAGAGAGAGAAAGTTCCTTGACATATTTAGAGATTTCTGGAAACTTGATACCCATAATGATTGAGAAAATGAGGTTGTATACTGTTCTGATTTTAGACTATTGATGCTGAAATACAAAATGAAATATCAAATGTAGCAAGCAGTGTATAAGAAAAAATCATGACTAGGATGAGTTTTTCAAATAAATGCAAGGGTTGTTCAATAACAGAAAAATCTATTAATGTAATTCATCTCATCAACAGATTAATGGAGAAAAAAAGCTTATGTGCTCTCAAAATATGTAGAAGAGCCTACAATCCAGTATTTACTTTGAAAAACATGCTAAGCAAGCTATGAATAAAATAGAACTTCCTTAATCTGATAGGAATATCTACCAGAATCCAGCAAATGACACATTTAAAAGTGAAAATTTAGAAATATTACAGTTAAAGTTGGAAACCAGATAAGGATGTTTACTATAACTGCTTCCAGACTATATCACAGAAATTCCTAGCTAATGCAATAAAATAAGAAGCGGTAAGATACTTAATCATTGGAAATGGATAAATTATTTGAACACAATAGAAATTGTACACAGAAAATTCAGGGGAATTTATTGACAAGCTATTGGAATTAATAAGAGTATTTAGCAAGGTTACTGGATATATGAAATATATATTTGATACATGAAAATCAATATGGTTGAGGTACATAAATAATAACCAATTAAAATGTTTTTTAAGTGGCGGCAGCAGCAATAAAAACACTACATATTTTAAAAGATATGCATAATTGTAATGGCATGATATAATTGTATGGGAAAACACATATAAATGGAGAGACATACCATATCCATATATATGAATAGGAGGACTCAATATCATGTAGATGTCAATTCTCCCCCAAATTAATATTTAAATTCAAAGAATAAAATATGATATTCGAGGAGAAAATATTTTTTTAAAAAACCATAAAAACAACATAAAAGTAAGTGTTGATAAACCTGATAATGTTTGTATAATAAAATAATCCATATACAAAGTTAAAATATAAAGATAAGCTAAAAACTTGGAAATGAGATTTGTTGTGCATGTAAGGTATTCCAATAAGCAATGACCAATAGTCAATTGACAGTAAAGAAAATTAGAATGGTCAATAATTTGCTGTAAGTTGCTTACCTTCCTTTATAATCAGAGAAACTCAAATGAAATCCATACAAAAAGACACTTCACATTTAATTCAACAATAGCAAAATTGATAAATTGCTGGGAAAGGACAACTTGCAATTATTATTATGTAAATGTAAAACACTTAAGAGAAGAGTTTGATAATGTCTAGTAAAGTTGAAGGTACTCAAAGCTTGTAAGCAAACAATTACATTTCTACATGTATATCCTCGCTGGGAAAGTACACACGTGCACACAAAGATATTGATAAGGATGTTCACTAGTGCATTGTTGATAATAGCCAAACTTTGGAAATGACCTCAATTTCAAGCAATTGATAGATAAATCCATAAGTAAAACATGACATAAACATAAAATTATGTGCCATAAGAGCAATTAAAAGCGTCAGTCAGTGCTAACTGTATCAAAATGGAAATATATGGCATACAATACTAAAGGAAAAATCATGAGTTATAGAAGGGAATGTGCATTTTTTTTTTACCATAGTGGTTATTTATGTATATTTTACAAACATACTAATCAATACCAGCTATTGTTGTCAACACATAAATGCATAGTACAAGCATAAAAGCATAAATAGGAATAATTTAAAACAACTTAAGAATAATAATTACGTCTAGGGTAAGAGAAGTGAATTCACTTTTTTTTAAGGGTTTTATTTATTTGAGAGAGAGACAGAGAAAGAGTATGAGCTGGGTGAGGGG
This sequence comes from Ursus americanus, assembly GCF_024610735.1. Classification (NCBI taxonomy): domain Eukaryota; kingdom Metazoa; phylum Chordata; class Mammalia; order Carnivora; family Ursidae; genus Ursus; species Ursus americanus. Next base: position 43,765,151 of record NC_142127.1, read on the forward strand.
CTTAGGGAGAAGTAGACTCCCTGCTGAGTGGGGAGCCTAATTTGGTGGGGCGGGGGGGGGGGGTGGGGGTTGACTCCAAGATCATGACCTGAGCCGAAGGCAGATGCTTAACCAACTGAGCCATTCCGGCACCCTGGGAAACCGAATTATTTTCTAATGGTCTAAAAGAATTAAAGAAATTACCTAAGAGGTTTAATTTTTTCCGATAGTGTAGGGGTGCCCAGGTGGCTCAGTCGGTTAAGTGTCTGCCTTCACCTCAGGTCATGATCCTGAGGTCCTGGAATCAAGGCCCCTGGGATCAAGTCGCCTTGTCCGGGTCCCTGCTCAGCAGGGGTCCTGTTTCTTTCTCTCCTTCTGCCTCTCCCCCGTTTGTGTTCTTTCGCTCTGTCAAATAAATAAATAAAATCTTAAAAATTCTGTTTTTCCTATAGTGTAGCTTATGCTGTATATTTCAGTATTGTTTACCACTTGAATTTTCTGAAGGGCAAGTAGAAGAATGGAGGAGCTGAGAATAAAAATAAACAGAAAAAATACTTTGTTAACTTACAAAGAACGATGGATATCACAGAGTCTACAAAATAAAAAAAAAAGGCAAAAAAAAAGAAAAAAAACCCAAAACAATAAACTGGGAGAAAAAAATTGAAATTGCTATTATGGATAGAGACCTGGCAGAAAAGACATAGATGAGTCATACTGAAATACTATAAAATATGAATCAACTAAATGAAATTTAATTTGTATTAAATAGTTAAATTATAGGTTGAGTTCTTTTTTTAAATTTTAATTCACATTAAATTATCTATAAACAGGGAATGGCTTTCAAATGATCATTCAAACGCAAACATTAATTACCATACAACTCTTCTGGAATACTTATTTTGTACAAAGTGAGGCAAGTTTTCTTCTAGAAGAAATCCCCAGATAAGAACTACTCTCCAATTCCTCTTTGTTTTAGATTCTTCTATTGCTTCTGTTGAAGTTTATTTCCCTGAGGAACTGAAACGAACTGCATTCACTGGTGTGTGTCTAGAGTTTGCAATGGAAGCCAATAGTTCTGAAATTAGTCCACTGAGGTCAATAGCGTCTCTTCCGCAAGTGTTATTATTACCTGCTGATGAATGGATTAGTTTTTTACCTCTATGTGGTTCCTACCTGCTTCTTTTATTTACTGTGATTATTTGCTGCCTATAGAGCAAACTGTGGTTAATATCAATAAAGGACAACGAAAACAATAATGAACTTAATTTCCTCTGTGAAGGACAATCTTTCTCACAACTAAGACAAACCATATGGGATACAGAAAGCTGTAATGGGGAAAAAAAAACCAGGTTTTGAGGTCAGAGAGACTTGGATTTAAATCTTAGCATTATGATATACTAGCAGAGTGCCTTGGGGCAGATTACTTAATGAGACTGGTCTCAGTTTTCTCTGTTCAACAGAAACAATATTAATAATTCTATTTACATATCTGACATAGGGTTAAATGAGAAAATGAATGAGTGCCTTCTATAGTGGACAATCAGTGTTGGATGAGACCTCCTTCCACTGTCTCCCTTTCCTTATGTTATCATTAAAGTAACAATACATGTCTTAGTCTGCTATAAGGATCTGCAAGTACACCAAATGCGATCTTCATCATGGTGTTCATATTCTTTTCGAGAATGAAGGGACCTTGAGGAAGATGAGCTACTTTACTGAAAATAAATGAATGATTAATCTTGACAATAGACATACATGCTACCAAATGGGCAGTCATTTGGTCGATAATGATGAAAAGATGAAATGATTCATTTATGCTTCGGATATTCACAGTAAATATTCAGTGTTCTAGCCCATAGACCAATTTTCTGCACAATTGGGTCTGTCAAATTGGTGCAACCTCCAGATGCATAAGGCCATTTTCGATAATCTCAGGGTACGTGAAGCTGCGCAACTCCCTCCAGGGTTTATACCTTAGCCCAGCCATCAGTCTCCCTGGATGAGCTGTAGCTCTGTGTTGATATGATAAATTTTGCTACAGTGGTGTGGATACCAATGGAAGATAATTAAATTTTTCAATAAAAGAGGGCACTCATTAAACCTGAAGATATTTGACATCTAAAATGAATAGAGAGGCAAACTGCCTGATTATTCAATCACCAGATAATATCTTAGACTAATCAATTAAAAGAAAGAAAAAGTTTAAAATTAACCTTTTACATTTTAAAACTTCTATCTATACATACACTCAAGCATGCACACATACACAAATTAAGGGTTATTCTTATTGTTTTTTGTTATATCAATTTCAAATTATAGAAAGAGTTTTGTTCTGTTAGTATTGCTAAGATAAAAGTTCTTCCTTTTGTATTTTTACCACAGAGAAAGATTATGAAAGAATATATTTATATTTTATCATTGGCATTGATAAAATATAAGTATAGTGACATTTACGTTCATTTCTTGAACACCTAGCACTACCTTCTTAGAGACAGCCAGAGGTTATCTACCTGATCAGGAAACTATAGAGTTTCACTCTCATGAATTACTTGGAAGTTCTGCATTTTGTTTTAATAAGGTGAAATGGCTTTACACATATAAAATCTTGAGGCATGTGTGTGTGAGTGCGTGTGTGTGTTTAATAGTTTTTGGATCAATAGGAAATATTCTCTCATGATTTTTGCCATATAGAAGATACAGTAACTTTTGCTGAATGCAAGAAGGACAGGCAGAAATAATCAATTCCCAATTTTGGGTGCGAAATGCAGAAATACCCAGCAAAGCAAGATAAAATCTTAGTTTAGTCATTGTTTTTCATAGCTATCTCTTCCCAAAGCTTTAAATTAAGTGCCAGTACACATGGTAGTTGTTTTTTCTTTTCTTTCCTAATCTCTCAATCCAGTAAGAGTGTAATAGCAGCTGTAAACTAAGAGCTAGAGAAGGGGATTAGATAATCCAGTAATTGGATACATTTTGAGACAGAATTTTCTAATCATCCTCCACCTGTATATGTGTATAGTAGGTCTACTCCATTCATGTCATAGTTGCAATGCTGGGGAAAATGGAGAAAATAAAGAAAAATTAAAGACATGAGATCCTGGATATAAGGCATCTAACACAAAAAAGAGGTAAAAGGAAGCATAGAATGACAGTGGGGCAGCAAACGGAAGTCAGTCCATTCAGAAAGGAGCAAGGGGGTGGAAGGCTCTGGGAGGGAGGCCTCCAAGAAAAATAATATTTGTAGATTATCTGATATGTTTGAGCACTTGGGGAAGGAGTAACAAAAATGATCAAAATCAAAAGCTAAACTAAGAGAAAATAATTGCAAAAGACACATCTCATGAAATACTGTTACTAAACCGTACAAGGAACACTTAAAACTCAACAGTAAGAACACAAACAATCCACATAAAAATGGGCCACAGACCTTAACAGATACCTCACCAGAGAATATATACAGATGGTAAATAAGTGTATGAAAAGTTGCACCATATCATATGTCATCAAGGAAATGCAAATTAAAACAATATTGAGATACCACTACACACTTATCAGAATGGCCAAAATCCAGAACACTGACAACACCAAATGCTGGATGAGGATGGGGCGTAAAAGGGACTCATTCATTACTGGAGGGAATGCAAAATCATATAGCTGCTTTGGAAGACAGTTTCGTGGTTTCTTATAAAACTAACATACTCTAACCATACAATCCAGCACTTGCATAACTTGTTATTTACTAAAGGATTTGAAAACTCTGTTCACGCAAAAACCTGAACAGCAGCTTTATTCATAGTGGCCACATCTTGGAAGCAACCAAGATGTCCTTCAGTAGGTGAGTAGATAGACTGTGGTACATCCAATCAATGGAATATTAGGAATATCATTCAGTGCTAAGATGAAATGAACTATTAAGCCATGAAAAGACATGGAGAAATCTTAAATGCATATTGCTAAGTGAAAGAAGCCACTCTGAAAAGGCTACATGCACACTGTAGGATTCCAACTATATTTCATTCTGGAAGAGGCAAAACTATGGAGACAGAAAACAGATCAATTGTTGCTTAGGGTTGGAGGTTGGGGGAAGGGTGTGACTAGGTGGAGCACAGGGGATTTTTAGGGCAGCGAAAATACTCTGCATGATAATATAATGATGGACACATAGCATTATACATTAGTACAAACCCACAGGATGTACAACACAAAAGTGAACTCTTTTATAAACTATAGACCTTGATGATTATGATGTACTAATCTGGGTCCATCAACTGCAACCAGTGCACCACTCTGGTGGGGGATATGGATAAGGGGGAGGTTATGCATGCATGTGGGTAGTGAGTATACAGAAAATCTCTGTGCCTTCCTCTTAAATTTGCTGTGAACTTAAAACTGCTTCAAAAAACTCGAAGTCTTAAAAAAAAAAACAAAACCTAAACTGGACATCCAGCTAAACATGGTTAAAACACAATCAAAGGGGCACCTGGGTGGCTCAGGTCATGATCCCAGGGTCCAGCTACTCCCTTTCCCTCTGCTGCTCCCCCTGCTGTGCCCTCTCCTCTCTTTCTCTCTTTCAAATCAATCAATCAATCAATAAATAAATAAATAAATAAATAAATAAAATCTTTAAAAAAAATCACAATCAAAAGCAAGTATTCATTCTAGGGAAAAAAGTGTACCAAAAGAGAAATACAACTAATTTTGAACATGGTATTATATCTCCACATATTAGGGCATGGTCAAAAGGAAACATAATTTTTTTTTACCTTTTTTTTTTTTTTGGTACATGAAGAAAAATTAAGATTAGTTGGCCATGCTGTGGACATCCTGTACTCATCTTTTCTTTAGATATATTTCTTTTTTCTTTCTTTCTTTCTTTCTTTCTTTCTTTCTTTCTTTCTTTCTTTCTTTCTTTCTTTCTTTCTTTTTAAAGATTTTTATTTATTTATTTGACAGAGATAGAGATAGCCAGCGAGAGAGGGAACACAAGCAGGGGGAGTGGGAGAGGAAGAAGCAGGCTCATAGTGGAGGAGCCTGATGTGGGGCTCGATCCCATAATGCTGGGATCACGCCCTGAGCTGAAGGCAGATGCTTAACCACTGTGCCACCCAGGTGCCCCTCTTTCTTTCTTTCTTTCTTTCTTTCTTTCTTTCTTTCTTTCTTTCTTTCTTTAATGTTCTATATTTTATTTATCTATTATAGTATTTTTAAAATTTGAATTCAGTTAATTAACATATAATGTATTATTTGTTTCAGGAGTACAGATCTGTGATTCATCAGTCTTATATAATACCCAGTGCTCATCACAACACATACCCTCCCCAATGTCCATCACCCAGTTACCCCCACCCTCCACCCCCTTTCCCTCCAGCAACCCTCAGTTTGTTTCCTAAGATTAAGAGCCTCTTATGGTTTGTCTCCCTCTCTGGTTTCATCTTGTTTTACTTTTAAAAAGAAAGATAATTTGAGAGAGAGAAATCTTCATCTACTATGTAAGAAAAGAGTGAGAATCCAGAAGTAATAGTTACAAGCATATTAAGCAGAAGTAAAGATGTAAATGTCAAAGACATAGCTGAAATAGAAAAGGAGTTGATATGAGGCATCTCTATTTCATTAAAAGTTATTTGTAATATTTGACTGTGTAAAAATATGCGAATGTATTCTTTTGGGAAAAAATAAATCCAAATAAAGCAATATCGGGAAGAAGCAAGATCCTATGATATGTCTTACAAAACTTCAAATAGATCAAAGCAACATAACAGAGGCTTACTATAGACTTTAGATCATTTAAGGCTCAATGTTTCAACTGTTTTAATGTATTTTACTATGAACAAAAATAGAAACTGGCTTATAGCAATTTGCAGCCTTGTATGGTAAATTACTTTCAAAAGAATGCTTCCCTTACTCTAAAAAATCCGGTCAGATGCCTAGTTATATTCTTTTCAGAAACCCTTCGTGGGTGTGGAGGTGGATGGGAGTGGGGAGGTTTAGGGGAGATCAATTCACTTTGCAAAATTATTTCAGTTTGGATTCTTGGATTCAGACATTTCATCCTATTTTGAAAGGCAAACTCCACCTTATCTCCACAACAGCTGAGTAGTAATAAGGCAAAGCAGCAGGAAGCAGGTCCTATCAAATATATCTCCCGTCTTCACACATTTATGAAAACAAGCTTCAAGGGGATTGCTTCTGATCCCCAGAACGTCAGACCTCTGTCAGGAGGATCAAACGCCCACCTCTCTGTGGTACCTGCCCAAACTCTTTTGGGCTACACATAGGCACCTCCTGGATCATATAATCTCGGCAGAGCCTGCGTTTTTGTTAAGAAAGACTTATATATTGACCTCTTCAACCAGACACATCCGAGAGTTAAGTGGTCTGGCTGGCACACAAAGGCTCCCCATTTCCTGTCACACCACAAGCTATTAATGATGTACGTAGGTCTGCCCATTTCCCCAGCTTGGGCATCAACTGACAGCTCCCTGCCACCTCTTCGCTCCCAGCTCATGTTTCTTCTGATTCTCTCCTATAAACAATTGTGATTTATGTGAACATATAAAGCTGTTCAGGAAAGTTCTTCCAGGGAATCACTCTAAACGTCAAAGCTGATTCTTTTTTAAAAAAACAAATTTTACATAAAGCTAATCTTGAATTAAAATTTACATAAAACATTATGCTGATTTTTTTTTTGCCAAAATATAGTTTTGTTTTTTCACATGAATCATATAAAAAGTTTGTACAACTTGGCACCATAAACATGACAAATACTTCCTGTTTTCCATTCGGGACACCAACCACTTTTGATTCTTATTCTGTTACCTACTTTTTCCTTTTTTCTCACTATTGGTTCCAATTCCTCTGTGAACTCTTTAAAATTTGGTGTTAACAGTTTCTGTGAGTTGGAATTGAAAGGGCAGAGAGTGGATGAGAGGGGGCACACTTCACTTTTTAATGGAATGAAAACTTCTTAGAATTATGAGTGTTGTTTGGTTCTCTACTATGTTTGTCGCAAAATGTTGTTAAATTAAAATACCATGTGAATTTATATTAAAATAAATGTAATTTCAGATGTGAGTTCCTGATAATTATTTTTCTGGGTTCTCCTTGGGTTACACCATTCTTCACCTTATGCATTGTTCCTGTACAGTCTTCCAGACTCTCCCTAAACTCGACTTGCATTTCCAAAACACTGAATGACTTCTCCTTCGTTTTCTTCCCCACGCTAAGATTTACTCAAAATCAAGATATTAAAATATTAAACATTTACTATGATTTTCCCAGACCTGCTTCCTCTCCTAGTTAACAACTTAAAAGAAGCTAAGGTCCTTCCACTGTGTTTCTATAGCACCATGCTCATAATTCTATTAAACAGTTTATTGAGTTTATCTTTTATGTGTTTATTCACCCTACCTCACCCCCAGTGAGTTATAAGAGACCTGCAGAAAGGGACTGTGTTATATTGGTCTTCACAGCCCCAGATCCTAAAAAAAGTGACACTCTCCCATTTTCTACTTTTGATGGTAAGTTCTGGACCATCCAACAGTCTGGTTGTCCAAGCTGGACACCTGGGCATCACCTTCCTCTTCTTTCTCTTCTTCATTTCTACCAGCCTTGTGCTTATACTGTTCAGTTGTCTTTTGCCTGGATGCTTGCTATAGATAGCTTCCTTCCAAGCCTTTGCACTTCCAATCTGTCCTCTCCTCTGCTGTAAAATGAGTCCATTGATATAGAGAATTGCTCTCCTGCTAAAGAACTTCCAATGCCCCATTGGCTAAAGAACAAAATCAAATACCTTAGCGCTATACATGTAGCTGACTTCCCCTGTTGGTCTCTGCCAACCTGTCTATGATCATTTCTTTGCACAGTCTTTCCAAACTTTCAGCTTAGAATCACCAAGGTCTAGTTACTTCTTAAACACAGAAGCTACATAGGTGGTAGTGACGAGAGAATGGGGGATCAGTGGATTAGGAAAGTACCATCTTCAGTAGTTTTTCAAATGAGGTAACATGGAGACATGACTGTCATTAAAACTGTGCTAAAATATATATTTGAAGAGTAATGTAAGCAAAATAGAATTTTTGAGAAAATTCTCAAGGGAAGCATTTTATTTTCATTTGATTGCTCACAAACCAATGGCAGTATCCCTCCTCTCTAGGTCCCTCCCAGTGTTAGAACCTTGAACTGCTTCTGCCATTATACATATTTCATGTCTGAGCCTCACACATTTCCGCCAACAATAGCTTCCAACCTCTCTCCACTTTCCTTTTGGATCCAACTAACACTAGTACACTTTTCCAAGCAGCAGATCACATATTCTTTTATCTTGAAATATTATTACCTGCCTGCCCAGGTTGGGCTAAGGGCCCTTTCTCTGTTTCCAAGGCACTTTCCCATAATTCTATGAATTATTATATTGAAATTATCTTTCAAATTATCTACTTTCCCCATCCATAAACTATAGGTATCTAAGGTCAGGGACTGTGCTTTCTTCATCTTCATAGCCCGAATACCTAGATGAGTGACTGGCATCAGCTAGATATTTCATAAATGCTTGTTGACTGAAAGAACGAGCTACTCTATTTTTGTTCTCTGGTTATGAATTTATACCACAGACCAGTCTGGCTTCTTGCTGGAAGTAACAGACAGGTGGCAAACCTCACTATGGCAGCCATTTATAAAAATAATTGATAATGAATGGAACAAGTTCTTAACACAGAGTAGCCTAGACTATTCCTCCAGCTCCACTAACGTAGTGACTGGACTAATCTTCTCTGAGAATATATTGTCTTGCAGCTGTTTTTTACTATTTGCATGTAGACTTAAGCCAAATGATGGTTCTATTTGTTGCTTCATGTAGGCAATCTGTCTGGTTAAATATACCACTAATTCTAACAGTGTTGCAGAACTTGGGAGTCAAATGATATTTTAGCAAATGAGTTAGCTAATTTTGCTAGCATGGAAGTAGGTTTAGGAAAATTTTCTTTGACAGGGAATGCTTTTGCATGAAATTTTTATTGTCCCAGGATAATTTTTAAATTGTCTCATTACTTCAAAATTATGGTTAGTTAATTTCCAAGTTGAATCAACCAAAAGCAGAAGGCCCAAGGGCCCATTGGTTTATTCAAGTGATCATTTGACAGTTTTTTGCTGCAATTCTAATTCTGTGCAGGAGCTGTGCTGAATAATGGGTATATGATACGGAAAAAGCAAATGTGATCCTTGTTCTTATGGAGCTTACAATTGTCTGAAAGGCATAAAATACACAAGAAAACAGATAAAAGACAAAGATAATTTAGCATATAGTGTGATTATTTTATTCCTTTGTGTAGATCCCATCTCACTTCCTATGACGAAATTTCCAAATATAACCGACTAAAATATTCAGGTTCTGAACATACCTTTGTCTACCACGATCTCAGATAATAATCTCATCCCTCAAAAAACAGAGTCTACTGGGCATGAACAATCAAATGCCCTTCATTGGTCTTCAGAATGTAACCATATTTTACTCTCTGTACTTGATCTTATTTTTTCAAAAGGAAGAAGAAGCATCCTAGTTCCTCTTTAAGGATTGCTCTATATTATCAATTACAACTTTTCAAGATCTCCTGGGGGCTTGGGTTCCATCTTTTGGCTTAGAGAGGAGAGTCTTTCAGAAACTGGAGCCAAAACAGGAAGCAAAGTGAAGTGAAAAAGGAGAAACCATGTCTGATTTAATTGATTAAACTCCTAAACCCAACCAAATCTCAATACAGGAATACCCATGAACTTTAAAGTTATGTGAGACAATACATTTTCTTCTGCTTTAAGCAGTTAGGGTTCTATGGTTGCTGTCTTTTGCAACAAAAAGGGGGCAATAATCTAATCATAAAAAAATCAATGGCTAGTATTTGACAGAACTAATGATTCCCTTTTTCAAATATGGACTAGTCCTCTGTCTTACCTATTTTTTTCTGATCCTTTCTTTAATTCCCTCTAGATCTGCTTTATGTATAGCATCATACTGTAGAACTTCAGGACTAAAATGGATAAAGGGTAAAGAAACTAATACGTCTTGAGATCCTTAGAGATAGCATATTTTATGTGCATAAATGCCTGCTGAAAGTATGGATACACTTTTTGGAATTACGTTTGGAATACCACATGAACGATTACAATGCTATAAGAGAGATGTTAGATGAAGAAAAAATAATTGTAAATTTGAACTGCATGCTATCATTTCCATTCTGAGTGTAAAGAATGGAATATTAATGAGGCACAGAATGAAGGTTTTCTCAGTGACAATGCCCCCAATTGTAGTTCGAAAGAAAGGAGGAACTGTCATTGCATTTTGATACTGGCACACTTTCTAGAAAGCAATTAAATTGCCTTGCCACCTCAGATTTTAAGAAAGCAAAAGGTTAGAAAATACAATAAAAATGAACATTATTTCCAAAGAGAACTGAAAGTCATTGGACTATAAGATATTTGAAATCATATCAAAAAGCAGAATTTATAGCCTTATGAGTTATGGAAAAGGAAATTGAATTGTATGTTTTATTTTTTAAAACACAACTACTAAAAAGATGTTTCCATAGTAACAAGGTCAACAGCAGTAGCCATTACAGACCTTCCTCTTTTCTGATAGTGGGTTTAAAGATCTTTTCCAAATACCATTTTAAAAGCCCTATGAAAAAGTACAGCTTTTCTGATCATTCCTCTGAACCAAAAATGAGGAAAAACACACATGGAGTATTGAATTTCTCATGTTTTATGGATTATAAGCATTCGTGGCTGTCATATTTCAGAAAGAAGCCTGCCTGACTAGCTATTATGCCAGCCCTTGAACATGGGATTTGATTAGCCTGATTGTAAATCTGGACAAACAGAAGTTGTTTGCCGTAGTATTCAAACAGAAATAAAAAGCGGCACAGCATTAAAAAAAAAAAATACACACTTCTTTAACATCTAAATATTGAAAGAGTTAAGTAAATAATCCCTGTTATTAGAAAAATTTCAAAGGCTCAGAGAAGTCTGATATCACTGCTAGAGGAAGTTTTGAAAGATACAGGCCACATATTGTTTACAACAGAAATTAATAGCTCTTTGGCCATAAAATCAATTCACGTAGCGCCACCAGGAAGTGGCCTCTCCTTCCTCTTTCCTTTCTATCAAGATACGCTTGCCTATATGACAGTCATTTTGCTGCTTTATCTTCCCCACTGAACGGTGAGCCCCCTGAGAGCAGAGATATTTTCTCTTTGTATTCACAATAGTATCTCACACACATGTTGTATAAAAAAAGGTACCAAAACAATAAGTGAAGACTGAATCATGAAAAATAATGGCACAACAGTGCCTAAAATAACACAAAATCTATGGTCTATTTTTAGAAATGATATGTCAGTTCAAATGTGTACTTATGATTTTAATCTCTTGAAACCAAGAGTTCTAGATGCTTGCTCACAGACTCACAGCTGTTCAATAATGAATTGGTTCTTAGACCAAGTCCCTCAGAATCTCTGCAGGTGGGCCCTGGCATCAGTATTTTTTAAAGCTACTCAGGTAATTCTAACGTGATGCTAGAGCTGAAAATCATTGTTTTAAACTGTCCCCTTGGGGCTCAGTTAATGATTAATTTATTAATCTCCAACTTTTAGCTAGTTGGGTTTTTTCCTCAATATTGCCTCACAGTACTATATTTGCCATATCTATAAGACCTTCTATTATAACCTAATAATTTATTCTCTAGAATCACTTTTTATAATAAAAGCTCAATTTAAAAAGTTCTGTCTTGGGACGCCTGAGCGGCTCAGTTAGTTAAGCGTCTGCCTTCAGCTCAGGTCCTGATCCCAGGGTCCTGGGATGGAGCCCTGCATCGGGCTCCCTGCTCCGCAAGGAGCCTGCTTCTCCCTCTCCCTCTGCAGCTTCCCCTGCTTGTGCTCTCTCTCTCTCTGTCAAATAAATAAAGTCTTAAAAAAAAAGTTCTGTCTTACACAATTAAAAACATCAACCAACAATTACTGTATTGTATTATATTCTGTTCAATATACTTATTAGCTTTTTGTTGCATAAATTCAGCTTTTGAAAATCAGAGATGAATACAGTATCAATGCAGTAGATACTAAATAAATGTGAGTAGAATTTGGCATATGCTTTTGTGCTTTTATCCTTACCTTTTCTGGGCCGGGAATGCCTTTACACTTTCATCTATCTGAAAAAATTCCTATTCATCTTTCAAAACACCCAGATCGTATTTTTTTTCCTCCAGGAAGCCCTTCCTGATTCAGACGAACTATTTGAGCACTCTCTTCCTTGGTGCTGCTCCTGCTCTAATGCTTCTGTTTTGCACTTCTACTGCACTGCTGTTTCTTTTTCTTCTGTTTTGTTTTTAAAATGTTCACTACTTGATTGTGAACAACTTGCAACAGGTGCTGACTTAACGCTTCTCTGCTCTTTTTCTCTCAGGGTGCAGCAAAATAGCTAGAAACAACAGGCATTCAGTAAGCGTTCACTAAATGAGAGAATAAATGGCCACAGTGAAAGAAACTGGGTGCGTTTCAAAACTGCTGTTGCTAAGGATTGAATTGCATCCCCTCCAAAAATCCCTATATTGAAGCTAGAGGCCCTTTGTGATGGTATCTGGAGATGGGGACTTTGGGAGATATTTAGGGTTAGAGGAGGTCTTAAGGGCAGGGCATTCTTGATGGGATTAGTGTCCTTATAAGTAGAGATACCCGAGAGAGCTTGCTGTCTCTCTCACTGTCTGCCTTGCGAAGAAGACACAGCAGGAAGGCAGCTTTTTGCAACTAGGAAGAGACCTCTTACCAAAACCTGACCATGCTGGCGGCCTCCAGAACTATGAGAAAATAAACTTCTGTTGTTTAAGACCCCTATAGTATTTTGTTCTGGCAGCCCAAGCTAATACAACTACTAACTGGGATTCAGTTAGCTGAAGAGAACATTAATATAAACACGATAGGTATTTATGTTTTTCTCTTTTATTTCAATCCTTTAAAAAAAATAGGTGTTTTTTTTCAAAGTAAAGTTTAGATCAAATATAATTAGACAAGATGTTTCATAATTCCTTCCAAATAAATTTGAGGCATAATTTTTGGAACTTTCTTGGTAGACTAAAAAGCCAGACATAAGCACATGAAGTTGAAAATGATGTGATCTTGCAGAACAATTAACCAATAGAAAAAAGAAGTTACCTTGGGAACCACGTTGTCACAGATAGTTATTCAACAGGTTTCCTTTCCTTTCCCCCCCTCACAGGTAACATTCACAGCTATCACCATCAGTTCACAAATGACAATGCATTTTAACACAAAATAATCAAAGAATATAATCTTAGTAGAGAATAAAGGGTGGTTTGCAAAGTGATTATGTATCCTGTAATGGAGAAAACTTCCACTATATTCTTTATTCTTCTCATTTCAGCCTATGTTGGTGAAACTTTGTTAACAAATCCATCTCTGGGGTAGTTATAAAAATTTCTGCCATTTACCATTTTCACTCCCGAGCGCTCTACTTTGTTCCTATTTCTAACTATTCAAAATCTCTTCCTTATTCTAATTCTTAGGACCAGTAAGTAAACTGAGTAAACTCAGTTTAATCTCATCAGCCATGCAGCAGCCCAATGAAAAATGCCTGTCTACTTAGATGTAATTATCTTCTCTCATTTTGTCAAATACTGAAGATAAATGGTGCTTCTGGTACCATGATTACTTTATATTTTGGCATTTACAATATGTCATATAAGTATTTATGCAAAGGCTATAAATTAAAGACTAACCAATAGAGCATCAAAACTTACATGTATGGACCCAATGAGACTACCCTTGCTATTACAATTCCAAGAATCAGAGTTGTTAAAACTGTTGAAAGAAAAGAGATCTGCAAAAGAAAATGTAAAGATATTGTCAGTTTGGAAGAGAGATTACTATATTGAAAATATTAAGTGTTTCTCTTTTTACATGAGTAAACATATATACAGCTTTTGTTTATAGTATCCTATAGTAGTTTTTTCTTATAGACTGTTGTTGATAATCTCAGGCATGTAACTTTTTATCAGACCATAGTATTATTTTTTTCCCCCAAATAGGAAGGCAAGTATCATTTATGACTAATCTTGCAACATGGCTTTAATTTTTTTAGTGGCTTACTGTATAGAATACAAAACTGGCGATTTTTGTTTATAAAAGTCAAAGGGAAGTTGTTTTCTTTTTTCTTCAAGTCCTATTTTGGTGTTGACTTGTGCTTTTTTTCTATCTATAATTGCTTCTTCTGCTTCTGTCTTTACCTTACCCTCTCCCTATCAAGACAGGATCCCCCCCACACACACACCCACTCACACATATTTTTGGGGTGCATCTCCTTTTTTCTTTCTGTTCTCTAGCTCTGTTAGTCTATTTTTCCTATTTGATTTTGCCCTTTGGTCTGTGTTTCGAAAGTCTTTTTTTTTTTTTCCTTTCTATTCTGTCACTATTTCAGCTAGTTAAAATATAAACTGGTCTGTGTGTATATGTGATCTGTGCACTCATTATTAGGTCTGTGTTTCTGTCCTTAATTTTTTAATGGATGAGCACATTTTAGACTTCTTTCTCTAATAAGAAAAACATAATGTAAAGTTGCTTTTATTTCATTTAGTTATCATTAACCTTGTTTCCCTGATTGTTAGTTTTTAACTAGAAAGAAGGTTCTGTTATGAGTCCCGAGGATGGGATTTTTAAGTAACACTCCCAAGGTCACATGGTTAAAAAATGAGAGAGGGAAAATTCAAATGCAAACCCCCTAACTCCAGATCAGGGCTCCTAACTACTCTGGGTTTGCTCACTGGGAGATTTATTTAAATATTACAGTATGACACTTTTAAGGGACACCGGTAAAAATGTTCAGGTATTAATAATATGATAGAATATTAGCTTTCTTTTCATAAATGCCTGGCCTTCTGCTCTCAGAAGATAACATTTATGTCTACAACACGTGAAATGGAAAATTGTTCAGCCATTTCAGATAATTCACAAAAAAGCTGCTTTTGATAGACTCATGATTATTTCTGCAAGTCTGTTAGGGAACAAAGATAGAGTGGTCAGAATACTTTGGAACATCATCTCCACTCTCAGCTTTACCTGGAAGGACTCTGGGAAATAGGATCCATAACAGGATCCTTAAGGAAGGATCCATAACTGTGGATACACATGAAACATCACAGTGAAAAGCAAAATTCACTCGCCTGTTGGACTTTTCAAATTAGAACATAAAAATATATAAATAACTCTTTTTAAAAATTTTTCATCAGAATGCTTGGCACAATGTAAATATAATGCCAAAAGTATTTTGTGTAAAATACAAACACTCCAACACTCCTTGAGAGTAAGGAAATAAAAATACAGGTAGATAAAGGCTAGTCGATGCAGACGAGCCTATATGGTGACTTGAATAATTTTTTGGTTGGTTTCATTAGAAATGCATCATCACTTTCTTTAGCAATAAGAATCGTATACACTGGCCAAATTTTCATGAATTAATCAATGACACATTGATATTTAAATTCAATGGATGAAACACACTATAGTTTAAAAAAAATTTTTGAGCCAGTGAAGAGATTCATCCATACGTCTTAAACTTAGTCTAACTTTAAATTGTTTAAACTACTATCTATAAAAAAAAATGATACAACATTTTTTCAGTAAATTAGACTTGGTGTAAGTATAGTTCTTTTTATTTTCTAAATTAAAAGTATGGTGTCTGACATCAGAGTATCTACCTTAGAAAGAAAGGTAAGAAAGAAACTAAGATAAATACTATAATTAAGAACTTGGCCACATAGACAGTAGTTTGACAAAATTAGTGCAGGTAACAAAGTGCATTTCTGAGCCTTTTTAAGATATAAGTTACCTTTCCAAGCTTCGCTATATCTCGATACAAGGACAAAGGCAGGGTAAAGGCAGCCGTGGAAAGCACAATAATGAAGTGGCGACCAATAAGCAAGTTTTCAGGGTCAACTAAAACATAATAAATATTATAAAATCTTTATAGGTATAAATTAACACACCAGCAATACAAGTAAGCAGTCAAATATTTAAGTGCAAAAATGACTTAAATAACTTCAAATGTTATCTAAATGACAAAGATTTTGAGTAAATAAATTCCATAAAACCATGTAAAAATAGAAATAATTCACAAAAATGTAAATACAAAATAACTTAAGGATGAACCTATAGTTCAAATAATCTTATAATATTTTGCATTCCAATTATTTTAATAGCCTCCTAATCAGTTTTCCTGCTTCTACCCTTCCTTTGTCCCCTTAGAGTATACCTTCATACTCTGTACCTAGAAGGTACAGAGATCCTTCCCCAAGGCTAAAAACATGATGTCAGTCTGTCCAAAACCCTCTCATGGCAAATCCCTTCTATAGGAAGTAAGCTATATCAGGAGAGGGTATGTTCTGAGGCTTTTTTTTTTTTTAAACTTCTATATCCTAGAGAGACTTGAACAGTAGAGCTTGAAATTTCCAGACTCAAGTTTTAGGGGCACCTGGGTGGCTCAGTCTTTAAGCGTCTGCCTTTGGCTCAGGGCATGATCCCAGGGTCCTGGGATTGAGCCGTGCATTGCGCCCCGCATCAGGCACCTTGCTCCACTGCGAAGCCTGCTTCTTCCTCTCCCACTCCCCCTGCTTGTGTTCCCTCTCTTGCTGTCTCTCTCTCTGTCAAATAAATAAATAAAATCTTTAAAAAAAAAGACTCAAGTTTTAGATAAAAATATTCTATTTCTATACTTTTGTTGAGAAAGAAGAGGTTTCCCTGAAGTATAGTAGACAGAAGCAATACAGAAAACTAATCGGGAAGCTCTGCTGAAACCAGTATACCCTACAGAGTCTTGGTTGTCACATGAGTACATAATTGTGTGTGTGTTGGGGGTGTGTGTGTGCATGTGTGCCTATCATCACATATAAGCAAAAGATGTAAACATAAGGGGCGCCTAGGTGGCTCAGTTGGTTAAGCATCTGCCTTCGGCTCAGGTCATGATCCCAGGGTCCTGGGATTGAGTCCTGCATTGGGCTCTCTGTTCAGCGGGGAGTCTGCTACTCCCTCTGTCTCCTGCTCCCCCTGCTTGTTCTGTCTCTCTCTCTGACAAATAAATACATAAAATCTTTTTTAAAAAGTTGTAAACATAAAATAAAAGATACTTATAATGATTTATATATTTTTAAGGCTGTGCTAATCACAGTATTAACTTTGGGAGCTATATATCTATTCCAAGGAAGATACCACTGCTTACGTTTTTTAGCTCATATTGAATTCCTTCAGAGATCATATGATTATGTTTTTGAAATGTCCCCACTGGTACCATGTCTTTGTTCATAAATTTCTGCAAAGTCTAAGGTCTGTAGAATAAGTGAGTGAGTTAAAAAAAAAAAAAAAGAAAGAAAAAAAGCAAGCAAGCAAGCAAGCAAGCTATTACCGGGAAAAGTAAGTGAGACTTATTTTCTTATATAGTTAATACACTAACTTGCAGGGAAGTTCCCAGATGCAGATTTGAAGTGGTATAAATGTGACACACACGTACGTACTATAATAAAATAATCATGAATATTTGCTTAACTCAGATATAACTAAACAATCAACATAAAGTTGCAAATCGAAACACTAAAATAGGAAGTTCAAGTTCCAGAAACCTTGAAATCAACTATTTACATATTTTTGGTAAGTATAACTTGAATTAAATAATTTGTATATTTGTTTCTGTTTACCCTTTCAAATCATTTGCTTTACCAATATGTTTGATAGAAAACATAGATTTCCAGGGCGCCTGGGTGGTGCAGTCGTTAAGCGTCTGCCTTTGGCTCAGGGCGTGATCCCAGTGTTCTGGGATTGAGCCCCACATCAGGCTCCTTCTCTGGGAGCCTGCTTCTTCCTCTCCCACTCCCCCTGCCTGTGTTCCCTCTCTCGCTGGCTGTCGCTCTCTGTCAAATAAATAAATAAAATCTTTAAAATAAAATAAAATAAAATAAGGATCCAATGATGAGATCGTCTCACAAAAATATACCTGAATAAGCATTTTAAGTGAAAATAAAGTGATAAAAAGATTTTTTCTAAATTAACATATGATCCTTTGAAAAACCAAACAACAAAGGAAACAAAAAAAAATCTCATGAATCCTGCAATTAAAAGATAATCACAGTTTACATTGGATATATTTTTTCTTGTTTTTTTCCGTAGTTGTTTATGAAAATAGAAAATTTACATAATTAGGTCATATTTTATATATGACATTATATTCTTTGCATTTTTCCTTAGCATTCTATCCACTCACATGATCTCAGTTTATGAAAACATGATTTGTAGTTGGGGGCTAGAACGGAAGCTGCTGCTAAGAGCTAACAGTGTTGGGCGAGCCTACTATATGCGAAGCACTGTCTATATTCCCTGTGTTGTTTCACACAATAATTCTATGAAGCAGGTGATACTCTAGAATTTAGAGATGAAGAAACTAAAACTCAAAGAGGGCATTAACCTTCTCAAGGTCACACAGCAAGCAAGCAGTGGGTCTGTTATTTAATGGTCAAGTCTCCCTGGTTTCCATTTCCACTAAACTCTGTGAAAGGAATAGGTGCAATTTCTAGTTTTAAGGTGGTTTTTTTTTTTTTTTTTTTTGGTTTGTATGTCTCTAGAAGGAGTGATTCTGCACTAAGAGGAAAGGTGTTTTTGCATCACTCTCAACTATGATAACTATAGAGTAGGTGAGAAACTCTTCAAAACAAAAAGACTCATGATCTCTGAATTATTCAAATTGCCGTAATATGCTGAAAGGTTGAATAGGGAATGGGGTTGTGGCACATGTTGAAAAGGTCTGCTTGAAATGTTCATAATGGTTTTTCAGAATCATGCCAAATGAAACAACCCAAATGTCCCTCCACTGAGGGACAGATAAACTGTTGTACTTCATATGATGGAATACTCCTCAGCAATTAAAAAAAAAAAAAAAGCAAACTACTGATACTGATTCATTTGGGTGAGTCTCAAATGCACTATACTAAGTGAAGGATGCCAGACTTGAAAGGCTACATGCTATGTGATGCCATTTATTTGTCATTCTGGGAAAAACAAAACTAGGGAGAGAAATCAGATCAGTGGTTGCCAGGAGCTGTAGATGAGGGAGGGTTTGACTACACAGGGAAATAAGGAAAATTTTGAAAGGTGGGTGATGGAATTGTTCTGTATTTTGATTGTGGTTGTGGATGGATGACTGTATGCATTTGTCAAACTACATGTTACACAATTAAACATTAAAAAGGGCTAATTTTATTGTATTAAATTATACCTTAATACAAATAATGGAGAAAAAAATGTCAGCTTGCTTATTTTAGAAATGGCATAGTAAAAAGAGTACATGAAAAATGTTACTACATAGAGTTGGTGATATGTAGCATAAGATTTAAAATACAAAGTATTTTAAGAATGTGAATAATAATGATATCCTTTATACAGCTAAATAAGAACTAAATTATCTATAAAAGTAGATTAGTGCTTTAGGATCAGAATGGATCATGGATATTGCCAGATACTTGAAGTCATCCAATTCTTCCACTTGCAAATATTTTGCTTATAAATTATTATGACCCACATCAACTATGAATAATACATAAAATAAATACATTGACTCACCTCCTGGGATTCTCTGGAAAATTTTGCTCAAAGTATCTCCAGTTATTATGTTGTAACTTATCATAGCTAAAACATAATTAAAACAATATAGTCACCAAGAAGCCATCGCATATTCCATCTTGAATATTTTGATTTTTTTTTCCTTTTGCATTTAGCACTTTTATTTTTTTCTCCAAGTTTTTATTAAAATTCCAGTTACTTAACATACAGTGTAATATTAGTTTCAGGTTTAGAGTTTAGTGATTCATCACTTCCATACAACATCTGGTGCCCATCACAAGTGCCCTCCTTAATACCCGTTAACTATTTTGAAAGTAATCAGTTATTCCCAACGATTAGCATAATCCTACTTCTTTCAATATATATTGTGATTACAAATATGTATAATTTCAAAAATAACTAGACAGCAAATATATGGGAGAATATCAATTTATATTACAAAAACATTTTCACTTCATGAATTGATTCTTTCCAGAACAACTTTAAATAATAGTGAGTTTCCATTGTCATTTAAAATGTGATTTGTTTTTTCACTAAAGCTCAGTTTCCGCATATGTTTTCAGGAACACATGCATTGCTCAAAGTGAGGAACGATAATAGAAAATTGTGAAGGCTCCCTAATATCCCCTCATTTGAAAAAGTCAGATTTTGGGAAAATACATTCTTAGCCTTCCATGGAGACATAAGGAGCTAATGGTTTGACCAATAGCTTCTGTATTACTGACTTAAAAAATGATGTCAATTTGGTCATTGCTGAATGTTAACAATTTACCTAAGAAGTGCTAGGGGACATGTTCACCATTACAGTACAAATTTTAAATTACATGCTGGCCTTGTACATGGCTTCCACAAACCCTAAGGTTTTCAAAAAAAACCATATTTCAGCCTTGGAAGAAATCTATTGTTTTAACTATTCACTTTTAATCTCCTACTAAAACAACCTTCTTCAGAAATAGTTGTAAGTTTATGAAAGAGTTATGCTTTTCATTTTCACATTCAACTTACCTATAAAAGGATAAAAAAACTGAAGAATAGAGAGGAGGAGGTATCCTGGAAAGCCAAAGGTTTTATTGACCAAAGATTGGTAAGTGTCTGTTCCAGAGAGGGCCCCTCCTTTTATCAATAAAACAAGGGAAAAGTCTGTGGCAAAAACAGCCGTTAAGCAAATGTCAGATTACATTTAATATAAAAGTTTTTTTTGTATTTTGACTTAAAGAAAGAGAAACCATGAAGAGTTTAATTTAATGCTACAGTCAGTTGGCTTGGCAAGGCTTAGTTTCTTTTCATAAAACATTACCTTTCATGAAACAGTTCTGTTTCCAGTTATATATTTTTCAACTGAGATGCAAATACACTTAACATATCTGTGCAATGAACTGGACAGAAGAAGGTACGCAGACTAGAGCGAAAGCATCAGTTTTTACTTTCCTAACTACTGTAACGACTATTAACAGGAAGCATCTCAACTCTCCAAGCAGCAGAATGTAGGTAATCAGATATTTCATAGACGTTCAATGTGTGAAAACTGAGAATGAAAAGTGATGTGTAAACATTCAGAAAAAAATAAATTGAGGAGAATCAGATCATTTGTTTGATAACAAAGTACAACTAGTAACTTTATTTATAGTTATGGTTAAGAGAAAACTCCAAGAATCTTTTTATATTACATTTTAAAGATTTAAGCCCTCATTTTAGAGTTGGAATTTAAGACGCAAATATACAGAAATTATATAATTAAGAGTTACTCTCTCCTTTTTTTTTTCCCCACTTAACTCAAATGTTTTTTGAGCACTTAATGAACGACACTGAAGTTGTGCTGGGTACACAGCTATGCACAGTGTGTGATTCTTGTTTTTTCTCTTCTCTCGCTCATGCTTCCATCACAGTTGATTTTTTTTATCCTTTAAATAATTTGGAAATGCATTAAAATACAAAGAAGAAAATAGAAATCATTGCAATGTGCTTTCCACCTCGATTCCCTCCCACATCGTTGAATCTTCTTGCAACAAATTCACCAATGAGTTCCAAGTGGATAAATCCAATGGATACCTCCTAAATCTTAATCTAATTTGCTATTTTGGTAGCAGGGTTTTTTGTTTTTGTTTTTTTCTGTTTACTATTCTCCTCTTCTTCAATCACCTTCCCCTGGCCTTTGTGACATCAATTTCTTTTGGATTTCCTCCTACCTTTTTGACTAATCATATATAGTTTTTCACCAATTTCTTTTACTCGGTTTAGAACATGAATTCTTGGACTTTTTTCTCACTGTCCAACTGTGATCTTATTCATGCCTGCTGCTTTAATTTTCACACAGATGTCATTAATCCCTAAAATTGTATCTTCAACCCAGACTCCTCCAAAACTCCAGATCTCTATATCTAGCTATCTAATAAACATTTTATCTTGGAAATCTCATAGACATCTTGATTTTAAATATCCAAATTCTAATTTATATGTTTGTTCTGGAACCCGCTTCTCCATCTATATTTCTCTAAACTGTGAACAGTACCAACAGAAATTTGAGCATTACCCTAGACTTCTCATTACCCATCACCTGCTACATTCTTTTGGTCACCAAATCCATTAACTATTGCATCATAAATTATTCAATCCCCTCACTTCTAATCTCTAATCTACTTTATTTTAGGGTTTTATCATTTCTCACCTGATTACTGTGAAAACTCCTCATAGTTCCCTCATCTACCAATCTAGCCCCTTTTCAAAACAATTTTAACATTCCCACCCTACAAAGATTTTCTCGACATCCCTGCTCTACCAGGTGGATTTGACCACAACATAAATCTGATCTTGTCTTCTGCTTAAAATCCTCCAGGGGAATCCTCTAATACTTTTGGATAAAAAAAAAAAAAAACCCTTTTCATGAGGCAGAAAAAATTATTTATTAGTTATATGATATTGGGTGGAAGACTTCACTTTCTTGAGTCTCATCTGTAAAGTAAGACAATACACCAAACCTCACAGAAGAGTCTATGAGGATTATGATGTTTACATGTCTACCACAATACCTGGCATGTTATGGAGACTAAATGAATGAGAGCTTGTGCTACTTTTGGCTATTTTCTATAGGTGGAAAAAGCACTGTATCTGGAGTCTGATAATAATAACAATGAGAAGAACCGCAGAAATACTAGCAGATACTTTCACAACACTTTTTGTGTGCCAAGCTTTTTCCTAAATGCTTTATGCATATTAACTCATTTAACCTTCTCAACATCTCTAAGTAGGTGCAATTATTACCCTCCACTCCCCCTTTAATAGATGAGAAAAGCAAGGCACAAAAGGTTAAGCAAATCGCTGAACTTCACAGAGCTAGAAAGGAAGAGTTGGGACTCAGATCCTGGTAGTCTGACTCCAAAGTCCATGCACTCAAAGTTTCAACTCTGTTGCCAGTAAGTGCTGACCTTGGGCAAGTCATTTTAACCTGTTAAAGTCTCAATTTCCTTCTCCATCAAAGTGGAACACTAATAACTACTTCATGGAGTCAGGATTAAGTACAGTGGCTGCATTACCCTCAGCATCAAGCCAGTCCTCAGGAAGTGGTAATGATTATCATTACATGGGAGCCTTCATAAATGCCTCTGCAAACCTCTAACTTCCTCCCTTTCCACTTACAAACATCAACCCTATGCTTAAGCAGACGCAATCACTCACACAGTTC
The DNA here is from genome assembly GCF_024610735.1 of Ursus americanus. Classification (NCBI taxonomy): domain Eukaryota; kingdom Metazoa; phylum Chordata; class Mammalia; order Carnivora; family Ursidae; genus Ursus; species Ursus americanus. The sequence continues at coordinate 43,788,461 of NC_142127.1, forward strand.
CATTTTGCATCTCCACATTTCCATCTGCTTAGAACACCCTTCCATTTTCTTTGCTCACTTATAAACAGTCAGTGGAGGTGTCTATTTGTCCCCAAAATATGCCTGCTCCTTTGAGACTGGGTTAAATTCCAGTATCCCTATCATCTTGCCCATATTTCTAATATGGTATTTTTCATAAAGTATTATAATTCTGTTTTTTGTCTGCCTGAGAGTACATTGTGAGCTTCATTCCTCCAGGCAGGAATAATGTTCTTCACTGATACAGCGGCAGCAGTCTCACTAAATATTTGTTGAATGAATCAATATAGCAGGATTGCTAGATGTCTACATATGTGATTAAATTTAATGTGATAAATGGCCTAATGAGTATATTTTTAAATACTCTGTAAGCACAAAGAACATAGCAATTAGTTATATTGCCTTTGTTTAAAACCAGGAAAAACTTCACAGAGGAATAGGCCTTGGATACAGGATTTCACCAAGTAGAGAAGAAAAAGAATGTCAAGCAGGGAGACTATCCATGGGAAGGCAGCATGAAAGCACATTCTACAGGGAATGGAATAGTCTAGAATGACTAAAACATAACTTCTACACATGGTAATGTTGGTGACGATATGAAAGAAGTTAGATTAATTGGAGATGAAATGTAAAGTTCAGATTGTGCCTGAGCTATGAAGGAATTTGAATGCAATAACTTTTTTTTCTATTGTCATTATACAGTCTTGGAATGCCTTGACTGGGGACATGAGAGAGACCAGACTGAGGTTTTATGAAGGTAATTTTGCAGCAATATGGAAGACTCATCAGGAAATGGTCAGATGCTAAAGGCAGGAAAACTCAACAGCAACTTATTGACCAATGAAGAGAATGAATGAGGACTTCAGTCACAGAGAGGAGGTAACCAGTTTCATAGATGTTGTGAAGTTTTGGTGAAGAACCGTATGCTTGGGGTGAGAATGCTGATTTTTATAGAAGTTCAAAATACATTGCTTAAAGTTAACAATTTGCCAAGAATTTAGTCAGTAATAAATGTGTTTCCCTACTTGTAACATACAAGCTATAAGTATGTATCTTAAGAGCTTTAGGAATCTGAAATATCAATCGCTATAACATTTTGATCTAACTTCAAATATATTGCATGGAAATTTTAGATAAATCCATGAATGAGTCCATGTCATTCAACATAAAAATTTTCTTTTAAATCAGTATGTATGTTTGGACAATAAAAGTTATTACACTCTAATCAACAAATATGAAAATCTTAAAGCAAATTAAAAGAAAGCATTTGTTGTAAATAATTTGTTCTTATTCCCCAACATTTCACAGACATGAAAACAGAACTTAGAAAAACTACCTGCTGAGCTGGACATATCTCACTAGAGGCCTTAAAAAGACAAAAGAATAATTATAAAGAAAAACCATTGTGCCATTTAAGTGTCAATTTAAAGAAAAATTCAGTATAATACCCTACTTGTAGAGTTTTCTCTTAAAAGCCTAATTAAGAAATAAAGTGAATCATAGTCTATACATTTTTGCTTCTGGGTGGTCATCCTTTATTCATCAAAATTATTTAAAGATTTTGATCATACAACTGAACTAACAAGAGTAACTATTTCTACAGATTAATAAATTTGCAATATATGACTTTGCAAAGGGCTGCTCACAGGCATTGCTGTTAAGTTTATGCATAGCATTAGTTGAGAAAGTTATTCACATTATGATTAATTTGTGCATAATGTGACTTAATTCACCTCAAGTATTTAATTCTTAGGTGACATATATTTTTAAATTTTTTTCTATCTACTGGTTTACAGTGTGCATAAATGTTTACAATGTACTTAAATAAGCCATGGTTATTATGCCTGGGTGGAAATTAATTATCTGTCAGTGCTGACTGACTGGGAAACAGGAAATTAAAAACAAGTGTAATCCTTGAATGGGATTTTTTTAGTGTGATGAATATTCTCATGAATGGAGTGCAATTTTTAAACACCAGCAACACTGAATAAGCACAATGTTACAGGTCCCACGTTACTATGTTATGGGTCTTAAGCCACAAAGTAAGAGCTGTAGAAGCTCAAAGCAGCCTAGGTTTGGGGAGAACAGGTGGTGAGAAGAAAGGAGGGAGGAAGGCAGTCCTGTGCTTCTGCAGCCCTGACTTTGGTATCTATGGCATGCTTTACTCTCTCTTCCTCAGCCTGAGGGGGGAGAAATGGCAGTTACAGGAGGGTCTTAGAAACCTGAGATTTTTTTTGACGGCATGGCATCTCGGTCAGGGTCTCTGGAAGCAGAGCTGGGTCAGAGATTCTCGGGCGAGGGACTTTGAGGGAGTGCTCTTCAAGAGAATGGGAGTGACAGGATAGGGCAGGGGAAACAGTTCAGCACAGAGGTGGTCTCCGGTGGAGACTTGCTGCACCTGCAACACGCACTGGTCTCTCCGGTTGGGGGTGGGGGTGGGGGTGTGGGTGTGGGGGGCAGGTGTGTGGGTGCTCTCGGGTGCACAGCTTTTGCTTTCCTATCAGTCAGTTATTGGCTGAAGGCTGTGGGGAAATGGTGGCTGGGGATCATAACCTCACAGGAACATGGTGCCACTGAGAGACAGGTCAACACTGAAAAATCAAGGCTGAGGTGTTTTGCATTCCTTGGTAAAAGGGCATCTAAGACCACACATAGTGGCCACCTTCAAAACAGCCACTGCAGGTGGTATCTGTTTGTGATCACTGCCTTTTTCACGGTGATCCCAAGGTAGAGGAAGGACCCTGTGATTGTCATGAGGTGAGCTGGTGGGGTGACAGGGCAGGGATGAGAACAGCAGGAAGAGGAGGTGATTATGAGTTGTAAAACCTGCACTCAGATGGAAGAAAGGCAAAACGTGAGTGTGAGTGAACCCATTACATGAAAAGGGGGAAGCAGAAGAGAAGTGATACAGAAGCACGTTATTGCTGCCCTGAAAGAGAGCGGCAGGCAGGGAGCCTGGGCAGGCACGGGAGAGGTGGGAGTGGGTGGTGAGCCCTGCTGGTTGAGCACCAGATCTTTCAGTTCTACCTGCACAAAAATAGCTAGAAAAGGTTGCTCATTCATGTGCACCTGCTTAAGGTTTTTGTGGGAAAGGAAGGTCTGATGTCTACACTTTCAAAGCAGTCTCTTTCAGCCTAATCAGCCTTTAAAATGACTCCCTCATCTACCACTCCCTGCATACAGTGGAAAAGGCGCATGAAAAGGATTTAGGCTTGGTGATATATAATGCTTTTCTAATCTGTTCAGAGGATTAGCAGGAAAAGTAAATCTTCTCAGACATAAATGTCTGAATTCTTTAGGATTATTTGATGCACTCCTTAATTAGAAAATTCAATTAGTGTGTGTGTGTGTGTGTGTGTGTGTGTGTGTGTGTGTGTGTGTAGTCATCATTGCAAGATTTAAGTTGCAGGAAAAAGCAATTACATAGTATTTTACCTGTAACATATGAAACTCCGAATAAAAGCAATATTCCCAGAGGAAAGCCAGCTTGCTTCATTGAATAAGGCAATCCTGGAAAAATATAAAATTAATCACATTAATAAAATATATAAGAATATAGAAGCTTTCCCCCAATTCCTGTATAAAACAAGCTAAGTAAATTGACATATTTATAGGACATGGTTGTAAACAGTGCCTATGGCTATTCAAATCAAGTGTTAGCATATTAATACTATTTCAGAATAAAATGCAAGCTAAGGACATGTCAAGAGAGCAAGTTTATGAGGTGATGGGATAAGAATAAGAAAGCGGCAAATGAAAAACAGATGCCGGTTCACACAAATAATGTTCACTTCAGGGTGAGGAGGCAATATGACCTTGAATATGTGGAAAGTAATAACCTAAAGCTTCCCTTACATGCTAGCTGGGAAAGCAGAGAGGGTAAGAAGAGCACAAAAGGATTATGGGATATGAGGAAAGACTGACTCTAGAATCAAAGTGGGTAACCAGGAGAGAAAAATGAGAAGGTAAAAGTATTTTTTATTATTTAATAATTTTTAATTTTTTACTATTTATGTATTTTTAGAAAAGATTTATTTATTCATTTGAGAGAGAGAGAGCAAGAACAGGAGCAGAGGAGGGTCAGAGGGAGACAGAGAAACAGACTCCCCGCTGAGCAGGGTGCCCTACCCGGGGCTCAATCCCAGGACCCTGGGACCATGATCTGAGCTGAAAGCAGATGCTTAACCAAGTGAGCCACCAGGGCACACCAAAAGTGTTTTTTAATAAAGCTGAAGGGGTATATAAAAGTATTTCTTATGCATTTTTTTTGGAAATGGCCAATTTTAGATTATGGGCAATAAAATATTAAGAAAAAACATATTTAAAATATATCCACCCAGAATTTTTATTCTCTGGAAAATTTTCCCTTAAAATATCTGCTGAACATAATTAAGAGATGCTTTTTAATGTTGCTGACATGAATCAGCTTAAAGTGTTCACTTCAGGAATTAACTCTGGAATTCTGCCTAGTAGAGCTGTCCACACCTCCCTAGTTCATGGGGGTAGAATTTCAAACAAATCTTTGCCCCTACTTGATTACTTTACCTCACGTACCTTTATTTTATGTGCCATTAAAAAGAACTGCCTATATATGGAAACAGGTAACATCAGGAAACACATCAGCTTGCAAAAGTTGAAAAAAGTAACTCAATTAAGATAAATGTTCAATGATGACTGTAACTAAAATGTCAGAACTTTACAGGAAAAAGTAGTATTTTCAATGCATATTGCAGGATTTTGTTTTGTCCTTGCTTTTTCTTAAATTGGATGTTTTCAAATTAAAAAAAAAAAAAAGGAAAATTAGGGGCGCCTGGGTGGCTCAGTTGGTTAAGCATCTGCCTTCAGCTCAGGTCATGATCCAGGGGTCCTGGGATGGAGCCCTGCATCACGTTCCCTGCTCAGTAGGGAGTCTGCTTCTCCACACCCTCTGCCTGCCGCTCCCCCTGCTTGTGCTCTCTCTTTCTCTCAAATAAATAAATAAAATATTAAAAAAATAATCAGCACTGAAAAAATAATTGTCTTAATTACTATAAGGCAACACACTTTATTTTGTCAGAATTTTCCCCTTGGTTCAAACTGGGAAAATATGAGCCTCTCATTTTTTCAATTCTGATTATTTGACTCCTTTGTTAAAAAAAATCTATGCATTCTGATTTAACCAATATCTACTTGTTGATTAAATGATACTTAAAATTAATGTATTATAATAAGTTCGTACCTTAAAATTAAAACTGTTTAGATAGGTAAGGAAATACTGTATGATTTCATTTTTCACAAGATTGTTGTTTTCACATTAAACTTATATACCTTCAATATTTCCAAATATCTGGAGATTAACACTCTAGAAGGTCATAGAAAGGTGGTTTAAGTAATGGTGCACACTTCAGGAAGATGGAAGAAGTATTAGGTAGCATTATCAATTGACTGTATAGCCTATACAAATAAATTCAACATATCCCATATTCAGTTCCACCTTAATCTACCAGATATGAAGGACGCTCTTAAATGAAGAAAAATTCTGAATCACAACCCCATCTTCAGCATAAAAGACACTCTTGTGATGCACATAGTTACATTGGAAAAAAAGGAAGGTTTTTATGGGGAAAAAATTACCAGTTTTATTATTTAAGATTTTTTTCCTTAAAAATAATCAAGACTAGCAACATGGTAAGAGTTTTAAATTTCGTCTTTTCACTTAAAATTTAAAACAAAACAAAGCAGCACTTACCTATTATACCAGATCCTATAATCGAGTTGACAACATTAAAAACAGCTGTGAACTGACGGTAAGTTTTCCCTTTGTGCTTATGTTCAGAAACGAGGGTTTCTCTGTCATCTAGATTGCTCTATTTTAATATATAAAATGGCAATTAAGTATTCACTAGGTCAAAAAATTAGAAAAGTGTCAGACAAATATTCAATGCAGGACACCAACACGACATTAGTAGTAATAATTAGTAATGTCAGTAACGATAAGAAAATAATGATTAGTATAATACAATAAAGAGTAACAATAACAGGTAATTCAACAGAGCATTGTAAACAAACTCCATTCTAAAATGTCCCAATTACAGCTGCGCCAAGTTCAAGGATTGCTGCGTGGAATCCCAGAATACAGGATTCGGATTTTGTGAGATTAAAGGGTTTATACTGAAAAATGCCTGCCAAGAAAAAAAAAAAGTCAGATGGAGGCAAAACTTTTTCTCCTGGAGAACTTTCCGCTGTGCTAAACCAAGACCCCAGATGAAGTGTGCGGCTCTCTATTGCAGGGTGAACGACTGGAAAGGACCTGGCTTCACAAGCTGCCCCGCGTCCCAGCTTTACCTGCGGCGGGATGACGGGCCCCTGCGCCTGGTAGCCCATGGCTGTTTCAGAGTCTTCAGCACGTGGAAGGCTCGAGGGCCTCGGTATCCCACACAAGCCTGCCCAGCCTCCTCCGCGACCTTGCACAGCTGGAGTCCGCGCGCGGCGGGAGAGGGGAGCGAGCGGTCCCGCGGTCGCCCCTGGCCCCACCTCCTCAGATCCGCGGGGAAGCGGGCTGCAGCCCAGAGCTCACTTGGCTGCAGCAGCCCGGAGCGCTTTCCTCCAGGAGCTTGCCCAGCCAATGCACCTTCCTTCTACGCCTGGATGCTACAGGATGTTTCTGATCTGGGCAGCCCTCTCTCCCTGCACCCTCCTTTTCCACCCCACCTCCAGTTGGAAACTACAGTGTGTTCCACCCTGCTCTGCCCTGCCCTGCCCAGATTGTAAAAAGAATTACGGTGCTTTCATTTTAGTCCATTCCAAAGTTAGCTGCTCTTTGGCTGGAGTCTGATACCCAGGTAAGAACGCAGCAGGACCGGGGCTCCCCTGGAGTATCGTTTCTATTACCACCTCCTCCTGCTTCCTACACCTCTTCTGTGTCAGAGATGCTAGATGAAAATATAGAACTCTTACTTTAAATGGAAAACAAAGCAAGCAAACCAAGCAAACCAAATCTTTTCTAGAGTTTTAGCAAAGTTGATTACTGAGCATGCTTTGGTTAAATGTTCCTTGATGACTTTTCAGAAAAGGAGATTTAAAGAGTGGAAAAGGAGCTGGATTGATGATGGATTCAGGTAGTGAATCTTAAAAGCAAGGAGGAGGGAAGTGTAAGGGGGATGGGAAAGGGAAGGCACCTAGAGTGTCTGAGGTAGAAAGAGTCTTCAATGATCACCTGTTCACCCTTCTTATATTACAGATGAGGAAACTGGCCTATGGAATATTCAATCACAAAGAGAATACATACAGAAAGGTTTCAAGGATAGTAAGAGTGGTAATAGAATACCGTACTTATCAAATACTTATTAAAGAAGTTCTTTTATTTTAAATTATGAAACATTTTTTTAAATGAAAAAAGCTAAAGAGAATGATAAAATAAGCTCTATATCAAATTAACAAATGGTAACATAAAAAAGATTTTATTTCTTTCAGAGAGAGAGAGAGAGAGAACATGGGGGGGGGTGGAAGGGCAGAGGGAGAGAGAAAAACTGCCTCCCTGCTGAGCTCGGAGCCCCCTCCAGGATCCATCTGAACCCGGGGATCAGGACCTGAGCCTAAGGCTGATGCTTAACTGTCTGAGTCACCCAGGTGCCCCACAAATGTTAACATTTTTAAAAAAGATTTTTTAAAATTTATTTATTAGAGAGAGAGAGTGAGCGCTTGAGCAAGGGGGGAAGAGGGAGACAATCTCCAGCAGACTCCATGCTGAGCAGAGAGCCCTTCCGGGGTTTGGATCCCAGGACCCAGAGATGATGACCTGATCGGAAATCAAGAGTCAGAGGCTCAACTGACTGAGCCACCCAGACGCCCCAACAAATGTTAACATTTTGTCACATTTTCTTCTACTGCAAAATAAGCATTTACTCTTGCAATGGAAACCCCATTCCTTTCTCTTCATCCCTGAAGTCATCTATTCATGAAGTTGGTGTATATCTTTTCTATCCATGCTTTATATTTTAACTTATTCGTTTATAGCCATAAACAATATATGAAATTGATTTGTATGTTTTCAAGATTTATGAAAGACGGTCCCATATTGTACATGTTATTTTTCCCAACAGCATTAGTGTTTGTTTACCCAATATACTGTTTTCAAGATGTATTGTATAGATATAAGTGGGTACAGTTTATTCATTTTCTCTCTCACAGTTCAGTTAGCCATCCTCCTACTGAAAGAAGGTTGTTAAGGTTTTAATTTTACACCCTTCTGGAGCATATTAAATGACAGATTCTCTAGCAGTAGAATTATTAGGAAATAAGTCATGCATGTTTAAACTTCACAAAATATTCCCAAATTCCTTTACAAATTAGTAGTACCAATAACACTTTCACAAGCAGAGATAGAATTCCTGTTTTTCTGCTTTGTCTACAACACCAGGACTTCCTTTTTTTTAAGTTTTGTTGTTCTTAAGGGGTTTTTAAAAATGGTAATTAGTGTATACATTTATATTGTCCCAATCTATAGTTAAGAATCTTTTTATAATATTTGATGAATTTAATTAAATATTTAGGTTGTCCTCTTCGTGAATTTCATTTTATATCCTTTGCCCTTTTGATTTTGGTTGTTAGTCTTTTTTCTTATCGATTTGTGAGTGTTATTTATATATTTAGGGTGCCAACTTATATCCGTTACATATTTTGCACATATTTTCTCCCAGCTTCTTTCTTTTAAAACTGTTTATGGCATTTTTTATTATGCAAAATATATAATTTTGATATACTCAAAATTAGTAATCTTAGTCCTGATACAGTGCATCAAAAGAAAGAAAATTCCAGCATTATTTTACTAAAAAATATAGACTCAAAGATTTCAAATAAAATATTAGCAAATTGATTCCCACAGTGTATGAAAAGTTAGCAATATCATGACCAAGTTGGGTAAACTTCAAGTATGAAAGGGTGGCTTAACTTAAAAAACCTATAAATTTAATTTCCCACATTAACAGATTATAAGAGAAAACCACATAATTATTTTACTAAATACAGAAAAAGGTTTGATAATGTTGAATTCACAATTGAAAAAGGCCTTTTTGTAAATTAGAAATAGAAGACAACTTCCTTTAATAAATTATAGCAGATATTTTCATTAATGGGGAAATTTTGGAAGCATTTTCATTTAATTAAGAAATGAAACAAATATACCCAGATCATGACTTTTATTTAACATGTTGTTGGAGTCTGTAGCCTTAAGCAATGAGAAAGGAAAAGGAAATTAGAGGTATGAGGATTGGAAAGGTAGAAATAAAACCATCATTTTCAGATAGTAAGAGTGTTTATATTAAAAAACAAAATAAAATATTAAAAGGGAAAATATTAGAAGTAATAAGAGACTTTAGGGAGTCAACTAGATACAAGAGTTACCTGAAAATATATTAATTTTTCTACAGCAACAACAACTAGATATTATAATAAAAAGAAACTAATTTTTAATAGTGTCAGAGAATATCAAATACTTAGGAATAAATTCAACCAAAGATATGCACAGTCTCTTTAGAGAAAATTACAAGGTCTAAATAAATGGAAAGAAATATCAAAATCATGGATAAGTAGAATAAATAAAGATACCAGTTCTGTCCATGTTGACTATTTAAGTATCAATGCTTCACTATATTGACCACAAATATCTTGGACTGTAAATTTGTAAAACTTGTAAAATTTTCTTTTTTTAATTCCAAAAACATTTGTCTCTAAAAAGTAGAAAACAAAGTAAAAAGGAGAAAGAATTTTAAATGATTGTATTTGTACTTTCAATTATCTTTAAGATTTTTTTCAATATATTATATATGTTTGTGTATGTGTATGCATTTTTTTCTTTTTGTGAATATGGGCTCTATGGTAGCTTAAAATATGTCTACAAATTCTCTGACGCTCCTTCCTTCAGGAAGTGGAGCTTCTTTCCCCTTCCCTTGAATGAGGGCTGAACTCAGTGACTTGCTTCTAATAAATTGCATATGATGGAAGTTACATGTATAACCTCTGATTCTAAGTTATGAAAGTCATTGTGGTTTCTGCCTTGTTCTCTCTCAGATTACTCACTCTGGTAGAAGCTAGCTGCAATGTCATGAATGCACTCAAGGTCTTCATAGCAAGAAACTGAAGCCTCCTGCCAATGCCATGTGAGTGAGATATATTGAAAGGGAGTCCTTTAGCCCTAGGCAAGCCTTCAGATGACTGCAGCCCCAGCCAGCATCCCAACTGCAACCTGAGCCAGGCCCGTTCAACCAAGCTTCTCCTTTCTGACCCACAAAAATGTGAGATAATGTTTATTTTTGCCTTAGACCATTAGTTTTGGGGCTATTTGTTATACAGTGATAGATAACTAAGATAGAATTTCCTATACTTTTTTTTTTGCTGTTTAGTCTTTATTTATACTTTAAAAATTGAATGTGTTTTATTTTTATTTTGAGCAGTTTTAGGTTTACAGCAAAATTGAGTGTAAGGTACAGAGATTTCCCTTATACTCCTCGACCCTACATAAGCATAGCTTCTCCCATTATTAACATCCGCTACGAGAGAGGTATATTTGTTATAATTGATGAACCTACACTGACACATCATTATCACCTGTACTCCACAGTTTACATTAGGGTTGCTGTTGATGTTACACATTCTGTGGATTTGGACAAATGTGTAATGCCATTTGTCCACCATTACGGTATCATACAGAGTAGTTTTAACTGCTCTAAAAATTCTCAGTGCTTGGCTGTTTTCTCCCTGTCCCCCTGACCCCTAATCCCTGGAACAACTGATATTTTTAATGTCTTTATAGTTTTGTCTTTTCCAGAGTATTATATATATGGGCTTTGGTGGTATAGTGGCGACCAGAGTTGCCTTCCATAATGTCATATAGTTGGAATCATACAACACATAGCCTTTTCAGATCGGCTGCTTGCACTAAGTAATATGCATTTAAGTTTCCTCCGTGTCTTTTTTTGGCTTGATAGCTCATTTCTTCTTAGTGTTAAATAATATTTCATTGTCTGTATGTACCACAGTTTATCCATTCACCTGCTGAAGAACATCTTGGTTGCTTCCAAGTTCTGGAAGTTGAATAATGCTGATATGAACATCTGTGTGTAGGTTTTTGTGTAGACAAAAGTTTTTAACTCCTTTGGTGAATACCAAGGAGTGCAATTGCTGGATCCTATGTAAGAGTATGTTTACTTTTCTAAGAAATCATCAAACTATCTCTCAAAATGGATGTGCCATTTGCATTAAAAGGTAAAATGAATGAACATCCTTTGTCTGAATTTGATGTTGTCAAAGTTCTGTATTTTGGCCGTTCTAATAGATGTGTATTGGTATTTCATTGTTGTTTTAATTTGCATTCCCTGGTGACATATAATATGGGGCATCTTTTTGTGTACTTATTTGCCACCGTGTATCTTCTTTGATGAGGTATCTGTTAAGGTTTTTGGCCACTTTCTGGTTGGGTTGGTTTTCATTATTGAGTTTTAAGAGTTTTTGTATACTTTGGATAACAGTTCTTTCTCAGGTATATCTTTTTGCAAATATATTCCCCCAGCCAATGGGTTTTCTTCTCATTCTCTTGACAGTTTTTCTTTTCTTCCCTCCCCCCCCCTCCTCCTCCTCCTCCTCCTCCTCCTCCTCCGCCTCCTCTTCTCCTTCTTCTCCTTCTCCTTCTCCTCCTTCTCCTCCTCCTTCTCCTTCTTCTTCTTCTTCTTCGCCTCCTTCTTCTTCTTCTCCCCCCCCCTTTTTTTTTTGCAGAGCAGTTATTTGTAATTTTAATAAAGTCCCATTTATCAAGTGTTCCTTTATGGGTTGTGTCTTTGGTGTTGTATCTAAAAAGTCATTGCCAAACCCAAGATCATCTAGATGTTGGGTGTGATCTTCTCAGATTTTTATGATTTTGTATTTAACATTTAGATCAATGATCCATTTTAAATTAATTTTTTAAGTTTGTTAAGTTTTGTGTTTGGTTTCCTTTTTTTTTACATGTATATGTCCTGTTGTTCTAGCACCATTTGTTGAAAGGACTCCATTGTATTGTCTTTGCTCATTTGTCAAAGATAAGTTGACTATATTATATGGGTTTATTACTGGGTTCTCTCGTCTCTTCCACTGATCTGTTTGTCTAGTCTTTCACCATTTCCCCACTGTCTTTATGACTATAACTTTATAGTAAATCTTGAACACAGGTAGTGTCAGTCCTAAGTATTTATACCTATGTATCTAATTTCTTGGGTGTGATGTATTGTGCATTTGAATTTCAGGTTACACTTGTTCTTTGCTAGTTTATAGAAAAATGATTGGCTTTGCTTATTAATCTTGTAACCTGAAATCTTGCTGTAATCATTTATTAGTTCCAGGTATTTTTCATTCCCAATTCTTTCCAGTTTTCTGCATAGATGATCACATCATCCATGAACAAAGACAGTTTTATTTTTTCCTTCCTAATCTGTACACCTTTTATTTCCTTCTCCTGTCTTGCTTGCATTATTTAGGACTTCTAGTACGATGCTGAAAAGCAATGATGAGAGGGGATATTTTTGCCTTGTTAGTGGGAAAGCTTTGAATTTCTCACTATCAAACATGATGTTTGCTGAAGTTTTGTTGTACATATTCTTTATCAAGTTAAGGAAGTTCCCCCCGTTCCTGTGTTCTGATAATTTTTACCATGAATAAGTGTTGGATTTTGTCAACTGTGTTTGTTGCATCTAGCAATATCATCGTGTGATTTTTTTTTCTTCTTTACCCTGTTGACGTGATTGATTACATTAATTGATTTCTGAATTTTGGACTAGCCTGGCATACCTGGGATAAATTCTACTTGGTTGTGGTGTATAATTCTTTTTGTACACTGTTGGATTCAATTTAATTGAATTTGAATAATACTTAATTGAACAATATTAAATTGATTCATTATGTTGTTGGGGATTTTTGAATCTATGTTCCTGAGAGATATTGGTCTGTAGTTTTCTTTGCTAGTAATGTCTTTGGTATTAGGTCAGTGCTGGCTTCATAGAATGAGTTAGGAAGTGGTTCCTCTGATTCTATTTTCTGATAGTGATTGTAAAGAACTGGTATAATTTTTACATTAAATCTTTGGTAGAATTCACCAGTGAATCCATCTGGGCCTGGTGCTTTCTGTTTGGGAAGGTTATTAATTATTGATTCAATGTATTTAATAGATATAGGCCTATTCACATTGTCTGTTTCTTCTGTAAGTTTTGGCAGGTTGTATAGTTCAAGGAATTGGTCCATCTCATTTAGGTTATTAAACTTATGTGCATTGAGTTGTTCATAGTATTTATTATCCGTTTAATGTCCATGGGATTTATAGTGATTTATAGTCCCCTCTTTCATTTCTGAAATTACCAATTTGTGCCTTCTCTCTTTTCTTAGTTAGCTTACCTATAGGCTTATTGATTTTTTTCAGTCTTTTGTGTTGTTTAATCTCCAAATATTTGGGATATTCTAGCTGTTTTCCTGTCATTGATTTCTAGTTTAATTCTGTTTTGGTCTGTAAACAGACCTTGTATGATTTCTATTCTTTTAAAGTAGTTAAGGTATGTATGGCCCAGAATGTCATCTATCTCGATGAATATTCCATCCCTGCTTGAGAGGAATATGTATTCTGCTATTGTTGGGTGAAGTAGTCTATAGATGTCAACTATATCCAGTTGATAGATTGTATTTTTGAATTCAACTATGTCCTTACTGGTTTTTTGCCTGATGGATATATCCATATCTGATACAGCTAAAAATTCCAACTACAGTAGTGTATTTATTTATTAGATATATTCATACTGTTAGATAAATAGTATATCTATCTAATAGATAGTATATCTATCTATTTTTGTCTCCCATGTTTTAATGTTCTATTATTAGGCACATACATGTTAAGGATGACTTCTTGTAAAAGAGACCCCTTTATCATTGTGCAATACTCTTCTATCCCTGATGACTTTCTTTATTCTAAAGTCTGCTCTGTCTGAAATTAATATAGCTACTCCTGCTTTCTTTTGATTAGTGTTAGCATAGCATATTTCCATTCATTTACTTTTGATCTATACATGTATTCATATTTAAAATGGGTTTCCTGTATATAAAATATACCTGAGTCTTGTTTTTTTTTTTAAAGATTTTATTTATTTATTCGACAGAGATAGAGACAGCCAGCGAGAGAGGGAACACAAGCAGGGGGAGTGGGAGAGGAAGAAGCAGGCTCATAGCAGAGGAGCCTGATGTGGGGCTCGATCCCATAACGCCGGGATCACGCCCTGAGCTGAAGGCAGACGCTTAACCGCTGTGCCACCCAGGCGCCCCCTGAGTCTTGTTTTTTGATCCACTCTGGCAATCTCTGTCTTTTCACTGACTTTCAAAGTGATTAATGATATAGCTGGATTAATATCTATCACATTTATTTACTGTTTTCTTTTTGTTGCCCCTGCTCTTTGTTCCTGTTTTTGTCTCCCACACTCTTTCTGTGTTTTATGGTTTTATTTGAGCATCTTGTATGATTCCATTTTCTCTCCTTCCTAAGCATATTAGTTATAATTGTTTTTTACTTTTTTAAGTGGTTGCTGTAGAGTTTACAAAATACTTTTACACCTAATCCAAGTCCACTTTCAAAAACACTATACTGCTTTACAGGTAGTGCAAGTACCTTATAATAATTTAAAAATTCTATTCCTCTCTCCCATCCCTTGCATCATTTCTGTCATTCCTTCATTTATACATAAGTGTGCATCTGTATATTACACATAGAAGCATATTTGATTGAATATATTGTTGCTCTTATTTTAACAAACTGTTATCTGTTAGATCAATTAAGAATAAGAAAAATAAGTTTTTTATTTTACCTTCACTTACTTCTTCTCCAATGTTCTTCTCTTGTTTATGTGGATCCAAGTTTCTGCCATATCATTTTCTTCCCTCCAAAATATCCATTTTAATATTTCTTGCAAGGCAGGTTTACTGGTAACAGACTCCCTCAATTTTGTATTTCTCTTTCACTTTTGAAGGATATCTTTGCAGGGCACAGAATTCTAGGTTGGTGATTTTTTTCCCCTCTATACTTTAAAGATTTCATTCTACTTTTCTTCTTGCTTCTGTAGTTTCTGAAAAGAAGTTGGGTATGGTTCTTATCTTTGTTCCTCTATAGACCAGGTATTTTTCCCACTGACTTTTTTTTTTTTTAAGAAAATAATATTACTAGGTGTATTTTTTTTTTTTTTTTTCATTTATCCTGCTCAGTGCTTTCTGAGCTTGCTGGATCTGTGGTTTGATCTCTGATATTAATTTGGGGGAAATTCTCGGTCATTCTTGTTTCAGATTTCTTCTGTTCCTCTTTTTCTTCTCCTCCTGGTATTGTTAATATACATATGTCACACCTTTCCTAGTTGTCCCCACAGTTTTTGGATATTCTGTTCTGGGTTTTTGTTTGTTTGTTTGTTTGTTTGTTTGTTTGTTTTCAGTCTTTTTTCTGTTAGCTTTTCAATTTTGGACCCTTCTATTTACATACCCTCAAGCTCAAAGATTATGTCCTCAGCCACATCTGGTCTACTAATAAGCCCATTAAAGATATTCTTCATTTCTGTCACAGTGTTTTCTATCTCTAGCATTTCATTTTGGCTCTTTCTTAGGATTTAATTTCTCTGCTTACATTGCCCATTGGTTCTTGCATGCTTTCTACTTTGTCTACTAGAACTGTCAGCATCTTAATTATAGTTGTTTTAAATTCCTTGTTTGAGAATCTCAACATCTCTCCTGTATCAGAGTCCGGTTCTGATGCTAGCTCTGTCTCTTCAGACTGTGGTTTTTTGTCTTTTGGTATGTCTTATTTTTTTCTTAATAGCTGGACATGATTTACTGAATAAAAAGAACTGCTATAAATAGGCCTTTAGTAATGTGATACTGGAGAGGGTGGAGAGGAAGCATTCTATAATTCTATGAGTAAGTCTCTGTCTTTTAGTGAGTCTGTACCTCTGGATTGTGAATGCCACATGTGCTTCACAGTACTCCCTGCCCCCTTAGGTGCGATAGGATGGTTAGAGGAGGCTAGAATTCTTTGTTTTCCTTCCCCCAGGTCCATTAGGCTCAGATAAAACCACAGCAGGCTAGGTTCTGGTTAAATAGTTTTTCCTGAGGGTGGACCTTGTTAAAAACAGAATGCTCTGGAGTATTTAAAGAGGATTCCTTTCCCCTCCTCTTACAGTAAACAAGAGGAGATTTTTCTCTAGTATTTATTGTGAAAACCTGGTTGAGCTTCTGGAGGCAAAATTCACAAAAGCGTAGGGACCCCTGATGATTGGGTCCCCCTGGACTTACCTCTCAGGCATGTAATGCTAAGTCTCCAGCAATTCATCCATTACAGTTCAAGTTTCCCTCCCTTGGCACTGGTTCCTGTGGGAGTTAGTGATTCTCTGTATTTGTCTGTTGGTCTGTCTAATTTTGGGGGCAGTGGTTTGCCCTGTGACCTCACTTCTCTTAAGGATCTAAGAAGAGTTGTTGATTTTTCAGTTTTGTCAGGCTTTTACTTGTTTTTAGGATGGAGTGGTTTATTCCAGCTGGACCAGAAACTGGAAGTTCTTTATGAATATTTTAATGATCTTTCTTAAAGACCTTTTTTTCTAATTTCAAAAGTATTATTTTTTTAACACAATTTCAAAAGTACTATATTCTCAGTGAGAAAACATGAAGAAAGTAGAATGCAGAACTACTGGAAATCCTCCTATGTAAAGGTAAACACAGTTAATGTTTTTAGAACCCTACAGTTTACTCAGATTATACAATGTTTGATGTGTGCATATTTACCTGCATATAAACAGCTTTACTGAGTCCATCTTAGCCTCAGATAAAGGCCATGGGGGCCAGGCTTTCAGTAATGTAGAGAACCTTAATTTGTGCTTTTTATCAGATTATATAATTATATAATAGTATACTATTGTCATGTAGGATTATTACTTTATTGTTTGGTTACAGTCCAGAGTAGGTGACCTCCAAGAGCACCTAGCTGTCCTAGAAATAATCAGAGAAAGCTCTATCTTGGCAAAAGGCCAAATTTATAGAGTTTGCTCTGATGGCTAACCTGATTTTTCTCGCATTGTTAAGGCTTAAGTTTGGATGAGACTAGAAATAACAACTTTCAATCCACATCTCTGGGAAAGTTCCTTTTTCCTTAACCTTGAAAAGGAGTCTGAAAGAGGGGCAATTTTGTTTTTTGTAAAAACGTATGCTTGATATTCTCCACAATATTAGGTTATTGGCTTAGTTACTGTAACAATTAGAGTCTTAATATGCAGAGTCTCAAACAAGAGAGACCTTTCTTTCTCTCTTAACTTTCCAGAAATGAAAGTGTTCAGTCTTTAGAGGTTTGGAAGGACTGCTCAGATACTTTTGGCTAAATAATCAAGATGTATTCTTTCTTTTTATGGATTAATCATCTTATAAAATCATTCTTATAACTATCTTTTATGATCTGTATATTGCCCATCATCAAGAAATATTTTTATGGTGCCATGTTATTATTACTGCATAGTTAAGGTATTTTTTGATGTTTTCTAACTGTAATTATTAGAATTAGGTAAAGTCACTGTGCTATCATTTCTGGTTGAAAGTCAGGAGGAGGGACATTGAGGAATGAGTTAAAAATAGTGTGAGGCTACAGAGGGGAGGGGGGTGGGGGAATGGGATAGACCGGTGATGGGTAGTAAGGAGGGCACGTATTGCATGGTGCACTGGGTGTTATACACAACTAATGAATCATCGAGCCTTACATCGAAAACCGGGGATGTACTGTATGGTGACTAACATAATATAATAAAAAATCATTATTAAAATAAAATAAAAAAAAATAGTGTGAGTATAAGCCCTGATTTACCCAAGACAGTGCTGGTTTAGGCTTCTTTTTTCCAGTGTACTTATGAATAGCATCCTTTTCATTCTCAATAGTGTCCCAGTTTGGAAGATGGGTTATAACATCATGCTAAAATGCAGCTGGGGGATAATAAAACCCCTTAATATCTGCATAGCACTTCACAGTTTTCACTAGTGATGTCCAAGCTGACATGTGATGGAAGATCCAAAACCACAATTTTTTGTTAGTTCTTTGGTTAGTATAGCAGAGGAGGAGTTTGGGCTCTGGAATCAGAAGAACCTAGGTTTGAACCAAAGCTGAAGGGATCTTGGCAAATTGCTTAACTTTTTGAGCCTTAATTTCTTTATTTGTACAAAGGGAAGAAGAAAAACAGTACCTCTTTCATAGCAGTAGTTGTGGGATTAAGTGAGATAACCTATTTGTACTGGTTTCCTATGGCTGCTTTAACAAAGTACCATAAACTGGGTGACTTAAACCAATGTAAATTTATTCTCGCAGTTCTGTAAGCTAGCAGTCTGAAATCAAGGTATCAACAGGGCCATGATCCCTCTGAAAACTATAAGGAAGAATCCTTTCTTGCCTCTTCCTAATTCTAGGTAGTTTGCCAACAATCTTTACTATTCCTTGGCTTGTAAATGCATTACTCCAATATTTCATCTTCACATGGCATTTTCTCTGTGTCCCTTCACATACTCTTCTCTCTGTGCATGTCTGTGTTTTTGTCCAAGTTCCCCTTTTTGTAAGAACATCAGTCATATTGGATTAGGGCCCACACTAATGCCCTCGTCATAACTACACCTGCAGAGACCCTATTTTCAAATAAAGTTGTATTCTGAGATACTGAATCCAGTCACATTCTGAGTCCATAGTGAAATTAGGACTCAACATATCTTATTAGGGGGACACAATTCAATCCATAATGATATTTTAAAATACTTTGTTAGGGGTGGCACAAACAGCTAACCATTCCACTCTTGGTTTCAGTTCAGGTTGTGATCTCAGGGTCTAGAGATTGAGCCCCACCTGGGGCTCCATGCTGAGTGGCTGAGTGCAGAGTCACCATGAGATTTTCTCTCCTTCTCCCCTTGCCCCTCCCGCTTTTGCTCTTTCTCTCTCTCTCTCTCTCAAAATAAATAAATCAATATTTTTTAAAAATAAAAAACTTTGTTAGGGCAAATCATATAATTTGGAGGGAGTTTTGGTTACTGTAGTGCAAATTGCCATTTGGCTCTAAATAGCTGTTCTCCCTTCTTCTACCATGATAGAGCCTCTGATTTTTGTCTGGATCATGGCTGCCTAGAAAGAGGAATAAAATTCACATTTTTATTTGCAGTTGGTTGTGGCTAAGTTCTGAACAGGAGGATATAGGTAGAATGCATGTCCTTAAAGAGAAGGGTACTACTTTTACCTCTCTTTTGCACCTTCCTATTGGATGGAGTGCAGAGACACGATGGTTGAAGCTGGAGTTTATCCTAGAACAACCACCTGTTGGACGTAGTGAAGATGGCTGAGCAAGAAGAGAAAGGGGCCTGGGTCCCTGCTGGATCTGTCAGATCTGAATTGTTCAGGTAGTGTGAGAGGGAAATAAACTTTAGTCTTATTTAAACTTCTGTTATTTGTTATTGTATATGGACAAATCTAATCCTTATTAATTAACACACCTCCTATGGGTACAAAAACTGTGACTCTAATGGTCAAATAGGATTCATCCAATTCAGATGTTTATATATATTAACATCTAAAGAGGTTCTTCAACAGGGGCCCTTGTGGAAATCATAAGAGGGTTCATTGTGTTTAAACTCTGTACTAATAAATGCATAGTTTCTTATTATATTCATATATAATAAACTAGAAGTCATTAGATTCTAGTATTTTAGCTTTGCCTCACTATGAACTGCTAAGAACCTTGACTGATATGGTTAGGAGAATACTCTCTCTGTCAATATGATGTGTGTTCCCTCTGTGTGTCCCATGTTGGTCCTATTGTTAGATACTTAGGTATCTGGTCCGCACTGGCTGCCTATGTCTTGCTTTGGGGTCTACATCACTTATCACAGAGAGTTATTGGTCTTTGATTATTAACCTGAGGACTGACCCAGAAAAACTGCAGCTCTGACTCTGACTTGAGGTGACGTTCAGTATCTTCTTCCCTACCACCCGTGTTCTCTGCATATGTGAGACAGGATGCACTTTTATGTCTCTATGGAAAACATATTTCTACTGGGAATACAAATTCAAATTTGACCCTTCATGTTTGCAGCTTATAATTTTTACTTTGTAAGATCAGAACCATTCCCCAAGCTCCAGAAGCTGAGGTTAGTGGCTATTACAACTTAGTCACTTCATGCCCACGATTGTGTGAACATGATGCAAAACAATAGGTGAGTGAGCTATGATTTATACTCAGATAGCACCGGTTTTTACCACTCAGTAATAAATATTCCCAAGTATGCCTAAGGTGACAGGGTTGAAGAAATGAAATTGAGTAACTGAGTGTTGTGTACTCTTTAGTGTTTTAGTAAAGGTAATTGATGATGGTTACCCTAAAATAAGTAAGAGCTCATTTACCAATTTTGATCTTTCTTTTTCTTTGGTTTTAATAAAGCTCCATTTGCCCTGTTGAAGCTCTGGATGAGTTGAAATAAACTGGGAGAAAGGATATCGTGTACCCCTTGGGTAGGCTGACTAGGAAGAACAGAGACTCGGCAAGATAGTGCTCTTAATTTATCAGCTCCAGAACTTGCAAAACTGGAGCAGAGTGGGGTGGAACCTTGGCAAGGGAAGCGTTAGGACAACTGTGACTGTATCCTCTCCTAGCTGGAATATCGTCTTCTCGTGTGTGATGTGTGCCAGAAATACTCTTTGTCATAAAGAATGGCAAGTGGAACTGACATCAGGAAATGGGAGTATAAGGACCAAAAAGAACTCTGTGACTAGAGCTGGGGCTGGCAAACTTTTCCACATCTTCTAACCTGACTATGTTTTTTTCTTTCTGGTCTTCGGTAATTTTGTTTATTCCTAAAATGTGATTCCCATTCCTTTACTTTATGCTATATATAACTGTGGGCTGTCTGTAGGAATGGGAAGCTACTTGAGGGGAAGGATCACATTTATAGTCTTCTATTGATGATGTTATTTTTTCTTCACTGAACCTAGCACAGTGATTCATACAATTACTCTGCTCATTAAACATGTCCCAAATAGAAGAAACAACCTCAAGAGGAATCAGCTAGTAAAAAGCCCTGTTAAGTGAAAATAAGTTTAATGTGGCCGGAAATAAGGACCAGCAGGAGAACATTCAGCAATGAGATTATGATGCTCATTTGCTGCTAGGGCTTCTGAGAAACTGAGAAAGGCCTGGCTCATCTCCATTTATTATTGCAATCAGAATATTTAAAAATAATATTGATATTGATATTCAGTGTGAATATTGAATCAACATTGAAATTATAGAAAATAGTGGCACACAGTTGTCACACAGTTTTAAATGTTTTCATTTAACAAATTAACACTTTGATTTTAATCTCCCAATACAGTATAATACCATTTTGCTGTTCATATGGTAATTGTAGGATATATTAAAATATATTTATCCATAACATGTAACAGTGGAGTGGTGTTTTAATGGGACATGAGTTTAAAATTGTTTTAGTGACATGATTTAATCTCTTTAGTGTATCTCTGTAATTGTATGCATAACTTCATTTAGAGTTAAAGTCTAAATCTGAGACTCTTCAAGCATTGAAGACTCAAGCCAAAAGACCTTGTCAACTTGTGACAGGCACTGTCTGTCTTAGAAATGTTTATTAGAGGGGCGCCTGGGTGGCTCAGCCAGTTGAGCATCTGACTCTTAATTTCTGCTCAGGTCACGATCTCAGGGTCATGGGATTGAGCCCAGTATTGGGCTCGATGCTCAGTGCGGAGTCTGATTGTCCCTCTCCTTTGACCCTTCCCCCTGCTCATGCTATTTCTCTCTCTCTCAAATAAATACAGTCTTCAAAAAAAAAAAAAAAACCCCACAAATGTTTATTTGAAATATTTTTAAAAGATGCCAAGTATATCCCAAATATTGAAAGTTGAAGGTACATATTATCCACTCATGTTTCAAGAGGCTGGTCCACTCATCCTATATAAGGACGGGAAAGAACGTATCAGGCTGCTCTGCAGCACTTCAGTCACACATCAGGAAGCTCACAAGTACTGACTAGAAAAAGAGTGTATGATCCACTGGATATGCTCTTTTTTTCTCATTGCTTGGTTATCATTAGTTACAAGAAAATTTTTTGTGTACGGTATACTATAGGTTGTGAGAACAAGGTATATCAACTCTGTACTTTGGAGCCAACCTTCATTAAAAGACGATAACTTGATTAGGTAGTATAAGTGATATACCAAATGAGTGAAACAGATATATTTGTTAAAGAAATTCAGAGGATTGAGTGATCACAAAGGGGTTGGTGGTGAGGGACATTTGATGGAAGACCAGAAACTGAAAAAGTTTAGCCTAACAAAGATTTAAATTTAAAATGTCAACCTAAATCCTAACCTTAGACCTAAAAGATGAACTACATGTGTATCAGGTGGAAACATGTGGGTTGTCTGAAACTCATTTCAAAACAAGTTAGCTTATAATTAACAATAAGTTGAAATGATTCAATAATGTCATTGAAAAAAGTCTATTGCAGTCTTGGGCAACAGTACATGAAATATTTACACAGACCAAGGAAAGTAGTAGTTCAGACCATCTATGGTGGTTACATCACCATGGACTATTATTTTCAGCTACAGAAGCCACAATTTGGAAAATGTACAGATAAACTATAACATTTTACAGAAGGGCGGAATCAGAATGATGAAAGGTTTCATGAAGCTTAAAAAGTTGGAGAATCTAAGATACAGGGGATTAAGGGTTTACTCAATATAAGAAATAGCTTTAGAATCTCATCACCTGGAAATATATTGGGATAACTTGTGTGGTAATTTCTACTGGAAATATTTAACTGTAGGCATGACTAAGGATGAGTGTTGTAGGGGATGATGAGGGATAGGAAAGTGCTGGGTGTGCTTTGCTGGGTAGTTGTTAGAAAAATTTATATACTGGATCTGGGACCAGAAAACTTGGCAGGGTTCCAGATAACCCTGGATATTTGCTTTCTCTATCATGGCCAGCTTAATCTTTATTTCACAGAATTTTGGCCTCTCTCTGTGGATTTATCCATTCTTCTCTGGCAACTGACCAGCAAGGCACTCAGTTCTCCAGTGCAAATTCTGGAGGAAGTGAATCTGACATACTCAGCTAAATGCTTTCAGCTCTTGAGCACAGCCCTTTGGGATGCTGCCAGCAGAGGGATGCGATCTCCTTGGGTTAGGTTCCAATCTCTCATCCAATCAATAGCCAGACCATTGGACCAGCAACTATGGCTTCCCTTTCAAGCATTGATAAGGTTGAGGAAACCAGTTTGAGCTAAAGGTGGGCCTGGGGCAGTGGCCTGAACCATGACCAGTATATATAAAAACACTAAGTAATTTTAAGTTTCTTCTGGAATCTGTAACTCCCTAATTCCATCACCCTATATAGGGCTCGAGTTGGACCTTGATCACTGAAAGTAAGATGAAAGGAGATTATGGCAATTTTTATTATGGAGAATAAGGCAGAAACATGTATTATTGAGCTAAGTAAAATAAGAAAAAGGTTGTTTAGAAATAGATAAGGTAGATTCCAGTTAGTTTTATTATTATTTCTTATTTTTTTGTTTGTAATGTTGCCATTTACTACATACTTTCCTCCTGTTAGCTGTGGAGGTACCCTGTTGTATTACTAGACAGAAAGTAGAAAAGGTGCTCTGATTGCAAAGATGTAAAATATTTTTTTTAATATAAAGCATGGAGAGTGTTTCATGAAATTAAAAATAGTACGTTGTAATAAGTGGTTTCATTTTCATTGGTGGCTGACTTCTCTGTATAAAAAGCCATGTGGGAAAATGAAGTGAAAGCAAGAATGAAGGAAGCATTGTTTTTTACTTGATTCCTTTCCCCCTTCTTAAAAAAAGACATTTGTTTTTAATTTCAGTTCATTTCACTTTCATTTTCCCTTCCCCAACTGTGTTCTCTTCTCACAGCTTTTTGAACCTATCTTGTTCTCAACACAAGTCTCTATATGTAAGATGTTTTCTAGAAAAATTCAGTGTGAACAAAGAGGCCTCTTGCCACTCAGTCAGTGGGGAACTCAGCCTTATTATAAAAAGTAGTTTTAAAATAGTATGGGCAAGAATGATAAGAATCCATGTGTATTTGCTCTAAATACTACTGCCTTCTTCAACCTCATGTCCAAAATGACCTGCATTTCCCTGAGGACTAGGGAGGTAGCAAAGCAGACAGCAGCCACGTTCTCACGCCCTTGCTTTGCTGGGACCTGACCCAGATGTAGTGGGAAGCACAGGGCAGTGAAGCCCTTGTTGAGTCTTTGCCTACATGACGTTGGCCTGACCTTAAATGTCCTCGCTACGAAAGTCAGAAAAAATGGCAATTAAATAATATAAAACATATTGCATTAAAAAATGTAAATTATCTAAAAGGAGGAAACCCTAGACTTAGGTTGGAAATGTAGAATAGTAGCAACAACTAGAGCAAATAAACCATAAGAAGACACTCTGTGTGTGTTTGTATATGTGTGTATGTGTTTTAAAATGTAATCATAAAACTCTGAGTACTTTCTGGTGTGAAGAATAACCTGTGTAAAAGCCTGTAGAATTTCCCCTCGGGTAACTCTGGGAAAAAAATAAGAGCAATCTAATAAGCTTAATACATACCTCCCCCCCCACACACACACTCCAAACTCAATGTTGCATGCTGGAGGGAGTGAAACTAGATCACGTACACTTTTTTCTTTTAACTTAAATAGCCAGTGGTTACCAGGGCACCGTAACTCCACTGATTCAGCTAAAGGGAAAAAAAACCTGTATTTTTTTATTTGTACATCTTTGGAAAATTTTTCTATTTTAAGTATCATGTGACTTATACATACTTGTTTTATATGTCTCTTGTTATTTACTCCCCAAATATTTATGGGGAAAGGTAAATTATAAAATAATGTAAAAAATGAAAGGGAAAACATAACGGACTCTGAAATCATTATTATTCCACAATCCTGATAGATTCTGTGTTGGTTCGTGTTATCTTTGGTCACTTTTCTGGTACACTACTGAAATTCTTTGGTGTGTGATGTGTCAGCTGATAAGATTCGAAGGCTGCAACTTAGCTCCTTCAGTAGTTTCAGTGATTATAAAAATATTCACAGTCAGAGATACACCGTCCTTAGTAGTTAAATGATTCACAGTTCATTTTGCAAGATCCAGTGATCTGGTCTTTAAAGAATTAGGAAGCTTGGGTCCTGGGATCCATATTGTGGGGAGCTCAGACCTTCTAGGCGGTCACTTTGGCTACACCAGAGGGTGGTGCAAATATTTAAAAACGTCTCTCATCATGTCAGCAGCCAGCCAGCTCAAGTAAAATCCACATCAGATAGAAATCTGTTACTTCCCTTTTTTTCTTTCTTTCTTTCTTTCTTTCTTTCTTTCTTTCTTTCTTTCTTTCTTTCTTTCATCTTGTCTCAAACAATTTCCTCCATCTTTTCTTCCTCTTTTTTCCCCAGAGACTAGATTCCATTCTGGAGGGATTTGGGTTGAGTCTACTATTTCTCAGTAGAACATAGGTCCCTCTCACTGAACACAAAGAAATAAGTAAAAGGCTAACTCGTTTTAAGACCATTAGTTTCTACCTACAGCCTAATTCATGTGCACAGTTTCTGTTCTCTCGTTTTAAGACTCCCTCTTCATCATTTTAATTTTTAGAATCTACCCCTCTCTCCACACACACTTCAAAGAAAAGAGCACCAGCACCTGCATTTTTACGAAATGACTCTGTTGGCAGTCATTACTGATTGATTTAGGTGGTGGAAGCTTCAAGATTTTCTAGGCCATCTGATTGGGACCAGCAAGAAAGAGGTTGAGTTGCTGGGGATGGTTAGTGCTGGTACCTTGTTTGTCTTGAAGTTGCGTTGGCACAGCAAGGACACTGTAATTAAACACAACTTTATTTTTGTTTCTTATTTCTCCCCTTAACATTTATTCAGTGGAAAATGTTCCCCTGTTGCCAAATGACATTTCCAACAGCTCCCATAACAACTAGGTAATAGACCTTTAAGAGTCTTGATTCAGTAATTAAAGCTTGCCATGGAAGTGGTGGGCATCTGTGGTCTGGGAGGCAGTGGGAGCACTTGGTGGGCTTTTTCTCTCTTCCTTGATCTCTCTGCCCTCTTTATTTTGCTACACTCAGAATTGGACAACTCTGGCACTTAAGAGTCTGGGAAAGGCCTCTTTCAAACTCATACATGACCGGTGTCATTTCAAGCAAGCTTCTGCTCTCTGGACTTAAAGATGAAAACTTTCTCTTTCTCTTGTGAGTTGATTACATGGGTTCTGAAAACTCTGACATCACTGGTGGAGTTCAATTCAAGTTCTGGTCATTTTACCTCAAAGGTTGTTTACTCCCTCAGAAGCTCCTGGCAATCTGGTGGTCCACTTTTGAAGTGTATGCTCTATGAGTTTTGAAAAAGATATACATCCTATAACCATCTTGCCAATTAGGATATAGAATATTCCCATCACCCCAGTGAATTCCCTGTGCATCTTTATAGCCAGTCTTCCTCCACCCCTAAGTCCAAGCAACCATTAATCTGCCTTCTGTCGCTACAGATGAGATTTTCCTGGTAATAAAATTTCATGCAAACGAAATCATATAATACGTGTTTAGTTGTGCCTGGCTTCATTAACTTAGGAGAATGATTTTGAGATACAGCCATATCAATAAGTGTATTATTCATTCATTCATTTTTATTGTTGAAGAGTATTCCATTCAATTGATAGGGCATAATTTGTTCATCGATTTGCTTGTATTATTGGGGCTGTTTCCCATTTTCAGCTATTACGATTATCTGTGAACATTCATAGACAAGTCTTTGTGTGTCCTGTTGCTTATTCTTAGTGAACACTTGGTAATTTTGGGTAATATGGTAAATGTATGTTTAGCCTTATAGAATGCTGCAACATTCTACTCGCCCCAACAATGCATGAGGGTTTCAGGTGCTCTACATCCTTTCCAATATTTGATATTGACAGCTTTTTAAATATTAGACAATCTAGTGGATATAAAGTGGTAGCTCATTTTGATTTTAATTTGTATTTTACTAATGACTATGATACTGAGCATCATATACCTTCTTTTATGAAGTACCTTTTAAAATATCTTGCCCAGCTACAGTACTCACAATACAAAACACCCAGAATTTTAAAAAGGGAATTAAAAGGACTATTTCAGTTTAAATAGATAAACTATCCAAGATTATACAAATGTATGTAGTTAAGCTGATAGAGCCAGATTTGGCTCATTCAAAGTTCATTCTCTGTCCAATACACCATCACAAACTTTTATAAAATATCTCATGAAATGAGACATTTAGCAATTGGGAAATCCACAAGAATTTATGATATGTCAATAAATGTCAATGAACATTTGCTGAACTTCCACAAATTAGATACAGAAAATATAGCTCATGAAGGATTTGAGTTAAGTTTAAATAATTACATCATATTTATGAGTTACTGAGTAAGTTGTCAAAGGGGAGAGCCAAAAACTATTTCTCAAGAATTTAAAAGAGAACTTGTTCATTCTCAGGTTTACCAAATATGATTCCAGGCAACTTGCTCAAGGTGACATTGGTAGTTAGTGGCAGAACAAAGATTAGAAACCACATGTTCTCATGCTCAATTTAATTCTTTTTACACTTGAATCTGGATAAATTTAAAACACTGATTTTTCCATATCATTTTATTGAATTTATGTTTTATTCAGTTACTGTTTTGTTACAGTTATTTCTTTCTGTTTATTATTGCAAACTTTAGCTCTGTGATAAAAGTAATCATCACTCAACATTTATTTCCCTTCATGAGAAAGTTCCAGGTAACTTATTGAAGAAAATGAACCTTTGAACTAGTTTGGGAGACCTACATATTAGGTAGTATCTCTGTTTCCTATTTTGTTATTATTTTATAAAGAATGAAGTGTTAACCAATTCAGAGGTAAATTGCTTAAATGAGAAGTGTTCTGTGTATTAGCTCTGGGTCCTCTAATTGCATTTAGCCCTGACGCAGATGAGCTGTGTGTGTGCAGTGTGCAGCTAACTGATAGGCTGGAGCACCCTGTTGCACAACCCAGGGCGTCAGTCCCATTTCAGTGCTTTGTTAAGATCAAGTAGCCAGTGAGAAACAATTCAATAAGAGTCCCTGGTTTCTACACACAGAAGTTCAGATAAAAAAGTTGCCTGAAGCAAGATTCTATTTAAGCAAGAAATACAGGAAATAGAGCATTATAATAATGCTTAGATGTCAAGAACAGGAAACTCCCGTAAGCATCATTGATTTGGCCATTTTGATTGAATTGTTTATACAAAAACAAAAACAAACCCAAAACCCTCCTCTGTAGTATTTTTAACAGAAAAAAGAGGGAGGGAAAGAGCGCTTGAGGCATATTTTAATTATTATTCATCTCTAACATGGCACATTACACTGACAGCCTGTTTGAAGTCTGAATTTTTCTTATTCCTAAGTACTTGTTTTGTTTTGTACTCTATTTTCTCATTGAATTACAGTGTACAATGAGAAGTGGACTCTCAAATCACCAGATAGAGTATGTGATAATCAGTTTAATTTGTAGTCAGTGTTCATTATTCCTCCAAGATTCTTGACTTGAGTAGTTTAATCACAACTCTTAACAACTGACTTGAAATTTAGAGATAAAAACAATGTCTAGTTTTGGTATCCTTAGTCACGAAAATAGTTGTGGGACAAGCGATAGACTAAGATAAATGAGAAAATCTTCAAATATTCTGTTTTATATTAGTTGAAGAAAATTTCTTTCAGTGTGCCAGTTTCTCTTTACATTTACTAGAAATTTGGGTTGAGGAAAGGGGAAGTAAGTCTTAATTAGCAGGTGCTTGATTTCTGGTAGGCTCTTTACCTATGTAACTTGACTGTTGAATCATGAGCACTTTTCACAGTGTGGGTTGTTCATTTATTGAATGCAATTGAATAGCCTCATTTACTGTTTACAATATCTTTTAAAGGTAGTTAATACCATCCCCAAGCAGAAATGCTGATGACAAAGCTCTTTAAGTAGATAAATTATCCAGGGTTATACAATATGTGCTTAGTTAAGCTGGTGTAGGAGACGGAAAAGTTTTCCTGGACTCTAGGGTCCCAGGTTGGCTCTGAAAATTAAACTGACAAGGACAGGTTAACAGGAGAAAACCATACATGTTTTACTGAATTTTTACATACATGGGAGTCATCACAAATGGTAAGGAAGTAACTAGGAAGAGAAGAGTTAGTTTAACTAGGTTCATTGTACAGATTTCTTAGCCCCCAATTACCCATCTTATGATAAGAATGTCTTCCTTCTTCCTGGTACAGGGAGGGCACCTTCCACATGGGAGTTTTATGACCTGTTTCAGGGAAGAAGGGTGAGGTGGTGGGGAGATCCGAGTACCTTCCAGCTTCTGCCATTTTCTCATACTCCTTCAGTTTACGATATTCAGTATGCCAAGACACCATATTTTGGGGTAGTATGTCCTGAACTCCATCACTGGTAAGCCCAGGCTTGGCTAATTCTGAAGCCCATGCTCTATCCAATACAATTTTTTGGTTAAAATTTGCAAAATACCTCATGAAAGGAAACATTTAACAATTGGGAAATCCACAATAATTTATGATTTAATACTATGAAGACCTCTGAAAATCCATAAGTATAAAAGATTTTTAGTTAATAAACCCTATGAAATTGTATTTTACAAAAAGAATAATTTTCAAATATTTATCTAGTTTGTGAGGAATGAAAATTAGGCTGTGAAAACGTATTTGGCTAGAGTTAATCACCTTTTGTATGTAATTATAGTGTAAGGTTAGTGATGTCTTTGTATTTTAGATCCATATACATATACATTAGAAGGCTAAAACCATACCAGATATTAAATGTTTTCTGCTAGTTGGTAAAAAAGATATCATTAATTCACACATACTCTATAATAATCTAAGATACATGAACCAAATCATAATCTTTAATTTACAGAGATTATTTTACATTTGAGTAAGTGCAATTATTTTGATATTTAGAACAGGGCATCAGAAAACTTGTCATGCTGGAAGTCAAGCACACACTTACTTCCTCTAATTATGATCTTCCTCTTTCTTTGTTGCTATGCTTTCTAAATATTGTGGGATTCTAGAAAAGAGATTTTCACTTCAGTTTGTATAAAATTCATGAGAGACTAAATTCTACAATATACTTACAATACTTTGAGAAGTATAATAGGGGAGACCTCTATAATCCTCGTGGATTTACTCAGGGATTTTTATGTGTTAATAAAATAATAATATGGAATCTACTTTAAATCCTCTTTGAAACAAGGTGGGTGTATAAATAAATAATCCAAGTAACATGGTAATTTTGCACTTTAGGTGAAAAGACTACAAGGGTTTGATCCTTCTTTTAGACCTCGTTGTCCCAAAGTAATCTTATCCACATGTGAAAAAAATTCAAGGCATTTGGATGACCTGGCTAAAATTACACAGTTCTTGGTGGCAACTCTTGGAATAAAGCTCAGCTAATTTATTTGTTAGTCACATGTTGTCCATTAGCTTCTAGTTCTTGGATTCCTTAAGGTTAAATTCTAATGAATAATTTACCTTCATTTGATTGACAAAGGGACTAATACCTTCTACAAAATAGAACTTTTCCTTTTCCTTTTGAAATACTATATTCATAAATATTATATCTTTTAGTTGCTCAGAACTGGTACATTGGAACTAATCAGGAATTAATTTGATAGGGCAGTTACTACCTAGAGAATTACAGGTCTACTGTGGGGAAGACAGAAGACTGGTGGATTTCTCCGCAATGAAATATTCTGGTGGAGAAGTGGCCTGTCACTTTTACTCATCACTGATTGGCTAGGATTAGCCCCACCCACACAAGAGCCAAGGAAATTCAGTCCTACCATAGGGATTCAAGGGGGCATGCCGGGGTCAGTTTCTCTACCTTTTTTAATATTCACAAAGAGTCTGGGTCATTCTTTTTACAGATAATTCTTAATTTGGATTTTGTCTGATTCTTTCTTTCTTTCTTTCTTTCTTTCTTTCTTTCTTTCTTTCTTTTTAAGATTTTATTTATGTATTTTATTATGTACGTCAGAGAGAGAGAGCACAAGCAGGGAGAACAGCAGGCAGAGGGAAAAGCAGGCTCCCTGCAGTGCAAGGAGCCAGATGTGGGACTTGATCCCAGGACCATGGGATCATGACTTGAGCCAAAGGCAGCCGCTTAACCAACTGAGCCACCCAGGCATCCCTTGTCTGATTATTTCTTAAAGATTACATTTAGACAAAATATTTGGGCAAGAATACTACAATGATGATGATGTATCATTCTAATATAGACTTCTACAATTTAAAATTTTAATATTACCTTTCTTCTAAGAAATGCCACTATCTTTTGGTTAGCACTCAAATGAAATATGAACATGCTTTTTTTTTACTTGAATTTATTCTATTTTTATGCAAATTTTGAATGTTTTCTCCTGATTTTTTTTGTCTATTTACCTGGGTACAGGATTATAAAATTATATTCTTATTCATAAGAAAAGAAAGGGAAAGTTTTTCTGATGTAGCTGAAATTGCCCTAACTTACTCATCTTCTGTACTGTACCTTGAGGTCTAATATTAATTTCCTTCTGTTTAATCTCATTATGTATATTCTTCTGACACAAATTCACTGACATAAATTGTTAAAAACAAACTTACCATGTAAACTACTTAAAATTTCATTTATTTTAGATACCTAGAAAAATAATGTTCAGTTAAAAAATTTAGTGTTTTTCTTATACATTTTTTTCTTTTCCACTCACCCCTAAATTAGCAGCCGTTGATTGGGTGGCCGATGACTGAGGGTCAAAGTTTCTCTCATTCCTAGGAAGCTTCCTGAAAAATATTCCCCAATAATTGTAAATTCCTAAGGAAACCCTTTCTATTTATTTAGTCATTTTCTCTTCATCTTTCAGGTTCTCTACACTTCAAATTATTTGATAGTTTCTTTTCCCCTAAAGTTTGAACTGTAGCTTCTTTGACTTCCATCAGATGTTATAATATTAGTTCAATGTGTGTTAAGTTTTTATGGATAAGGGAAGTGAGCTAATGTTCAAATTTTAAGTAATGTAGAAGTTTCATTAATTCCACTTACATTGGATTGCCTTCTTTTTCTTTTTTAAAAATAGTTTATTTATTTATTTGAGAGAAAGAGCAAGCAACAATAGGTGTGAGGGGCAAAGGGAGAAGCAGGCTCTCCACAAGGCAGGAGCCAGACAAGGGGCTTTGGGATCATGACCTGAGCCGAAGGTAGACCCTTAACCAACTGAGCCACCCAAATGCCCCCATTGGGTTGCCTTCTAAATGAGCTTTTAAACGTGTATATTCTGTTTAGCAAAGACAAGACATGGGTTTTGGGCTTGCATTCTCTCTAATGCCTACCCTTCCCTGATTTCTCTCCCTCCACTATCCTTCCCCTACTCCCTCCCTTCCTGCATTAGCTTTAAAGAAGAATGGTAACAGAAGAAAACAGAAGATCTCCAGCCAACTTGTGTCTTTTGTTTCTAAACCACTACTAGCAGCAGGATTAGTCATCGCTCCCCCAGCTGCCCACCATGCTATTTAAATATCCCTCTTTGGGTATATTTTTCCTGTGTTTCCTTTTCTGCTCCATAGTCATGACTGTGGAGGAAATGCTCTAGGCAACGCCTCCCACACCCGACCGCATCAATTATTTATTAGTTTTTTATTTGTGTATCTCTTCCATACAACCTGTACAGCCTTGCATTGCCGAAAGCCTTGTTTATCAATGATTTCAAATGAAAGAACAGTCTGATTGTTGAAAGAGGTCATATCGTTGCCTCAGTTTGAATGGTAGAATGGTAGAGAGCGTAAACCATCCCAGGCCAGTGAGAATGTGTGCTTTTTCTTTTAAAACACTTCCGAGACATAGTTTTAGCCATCTTCTTTGTTTAACATGTTCAGTGACCCATATTTGACTGGAAATTACTTAAAGCTACTTTAAATCAGTTATGGGCTATGTTTTCTCCTTCAGGGTGTATCAGTTCGATATACATTTTCTTGAGTGTTTTCCAGGCACCAAATCTGAACCGTACACTGGGAATGAATATGAAATGGGCCCAGCTACCACGCGCTTCTTAATGTGGCTTAAATTAAACAGAGAATGGTTTCGCAATAAATAGTAGATCCTAATAAAAGCACGCTGTGTGCTGGGACCTAAGAGCTTGCTGCGTGTGTGCATTTAGGTTAATGGTTTAATCTCTCAGGACCTCATCTCCTCTGTGTAAAATGGAAAGGGTGAATTAATTGCTATTTCACATTATCTAACACTATAAAATCATTTTATCAGAGGGTGTGCTGGTTCTGGGCCTGATTGCCCTCAGATCTGTCCCTTGCTACTCTCCTGCTCTGCGCTGTGCTGTGAGGGTACAGATAATCCCCCGCAGACTGACCTTTCCAGGCTTAGTATTAGCAGGATTAAGTCAATTTGGGGAGACTAGAGGGCACGGGAAGGGAGAGGGGGAAATCAAGACACTCTCTTCTCCCCTCAGCCTAGGATGGCTTCTCTAGCAGCTTTATCTCCTCTGTGGCTCCAGCATCCACTATATCCAGATGCACAGTAGTTTCTAATTCCCATAGGGCTGTCCTGGCCTCTTGATTCCAGTAATTGCATGTTTTCCATTGTCCCTCCAGCTTCAGGATGATAAGGGCTTCCTGCTATTGCCAATATCCAAGGTATTTTATGGTTCCCTGTGCAACTCTTAGCCTCTCCATTCTCTGTGGACCACCTGTGCTTTCCATGCTTCCGTGACAATAGACTATGACAATCCACAGTGTTTACTTCCTATTTGCTCAAGAGCAGTTGAAAGGGCTTTAAAAATTGAGGAAGAAAAACATAAGCATGGAAACATTAACTGAACAGGTCCAATCTACTTCCTACAGTGGTCATTGGCCTCAAAAGAGATGTTTAGTGTCCTTCAGGTCAAATATTGAGGAACTTACAGGATCTACTTTTTTATTGAAGCTGCCATGTTGAATCTCCTGAAAGTTAAGGCCTGCTGTAAATCAAGGTCAGAGAACTCTTTAATGAAGAACTGAGTGGTTCTTAGGACAAATGACTTTATCATAGCCTCTGCATTTATCAAATGCATTACTTTTCCACCAAGAGTATTAATTTAAAATAAAATTATGGTGAAAAATGTATTA
The DNA here is from genome assembly GCF_024610735.1 of Ursus americanus. Classification (NCBI taxonomy): domain Eukaryota; kingdom Metazoa; phylum Chordata; class Mammalia; order Carnivora; family Ursidae; genus Ursus; species Ursus americanus. The sequence goes on from NC_142127.1 coordinate 43,822,757, forward strand.
GCAACTTTAAGTTTTGGTAAGAGAAAGGGATGTACAGATCTCTTTTGCAGGGCTTAAACTCAAGACCCTGAGATCAAGACCTGAGCTGAGATCAAGAGTGAGATGCTTAACCAACTGAGCCACCCAGGTGCCCCCAGGAATCTCTTTTTAAAGACCTGGCTTAGGCATTGTGCTCTTCTGACACCTCTTTTATTTCCATTGCTGAGATATTTTCTTCATTTCTAGCAGTTACATCAGGAAAGGACAAGAATACAAACGGAGGGAATTTTACTTTAAAATAGTATCTGGTTATAATTCTCTTGTGGAGACATTCTTTCATGTATTTCCCCAAAAGGGAGATGAGATAAAAATTGACTCTCTTTCCTCCCTCTCCCCCATTTTGGATGTAGTTGTAAGAAGGGGAGAAATTCATGGTGATTGGCTGACAAGGAAAATAACGGTACCATTGCTGATACCCCCAGAGAGAGAACTACGTGGGCAAACTGAGAATGTCAGTGTTCGAGTTCCTATGGCAGGTGGTTTAAAACACACACACCTGATGGCTTAAAATAATACAGATTTATTCACTCACAATTCTAGAGGCCAAAAGGCTGAAATTATTCACTGGACTGAAATCAAGGTGTCAGCCGGGCCATGCTCCTTTCAGAGGCCCTAGGGTAGAATTTTTTCCTTGTTTATTCTGGCTTCTGGTGGCTGTGTCATTCTTTGGTTTGTGGCCACACCACTTCAGTCTCTGCCCTATGGTCACATTGCTTTCTCCTCTTCTGTGGTGAAATTTCCTTCTGCCTTTCTCTTATAAGAACCCTTGTGATTGCACTTTTGGCCTACCTGGACGATCCAGGATAATCTCCTCATGTCAAGATCCTTTATCATAATTGCATAGTTCCTTTCACCATACGGGGTGATTTATAGGTTCAGGAATTAGGATTGGAACATATTTTGGAGGACTTTACTCAGCCTAGTATAATGAGGTAGTGTGTACAGAGGCTGATGTAGGTTTTATTTGTATGTCTCTAACACTCTTATGAGACAGTGACTAAATTAGGTATAACGCCTGTCCATAGGGCGAAGAATTTTTAAGAATTAGAGAATATTGATTACTTCTTAACATCCTAGGTTGCACACTAGTTATGGAAAGAATATACCCTTTGGGGTGGTTGAGTAAAAATGCTACTTTATCAAAACCGATAGTCGATTTTAATATTTGTTTTGTGGATGTTGTAGAAAAGTGTGTATTCTCTATATGATGTAAAGTTTAATCATGCCTGTGAATGATATTTTATAATTCTTACAATTTTTATAATTCTTCTGAAATTCTGTTTCATCTCCTTCATATACCTGTTAAAGACTTATGTTAAAAAAATTTTAAAGATTTTATTTATTTATTTATTTATTTATTTATTTATTTATGAAACAGACAGACTGAGAGAGAGAGAGAGAGAGCGCGCACAAGCAGGGCAGAGGAAGAGAAAGAAGCAGGCTCCCGGCTGAGCAGGGAGCCTGACGCAGGACTTGATCCCAGTGCCCTGGGATCATGACCTAAGCCGAAGGCAGACACTTAACAGACTGAGCCACTCAGGTGCCCCTGAAAAAAAATTTTTTTTAAGATTTATTTATTTAGTTTAGAGAGAGAGAGAGAGGAAGAGAGTGCACATGAGCAGGGGAAGGGACAGAGGGAGAGGGAGAGGGAGAGAATCCTCAAGCAGATTCCCCACTGAGCACAGAGCCCTACACAGCACTTGATGCCCGGACCCTGATATCATGACCTTAGCTGAAATCAAGAGCCTTATGCTTAACTGAGCCACCTAGGTGCCCCAAGAGTTACGTTAAATTTAAGTGAATTTTTCCTTTTTTTCCTAGTAGTTCATATTTTATATATTTCTCCACTATATGGGTTTTTCATAATTGTTGTATTTTCATTGTACATTATAACTTTTATGGATAATAATCATTTTATCCCATTTCATATTTTTTTGCCACATACATGATTCTTTGATTCTAATTTCTGCTTTTTTGCTTCTCTGACTTTTTTATATCCTTTTTGACTGGAGAAACTTTCTGAACCCTTATATTTCCAACATTTCTTTGTTGATTTGTTTATGTGTATGCTTCTTTTAAGAAGTAGTGACTTAGATTTCCCTTATGATCCAATCTGATGGTATTTTCCTTTTAAGTCATTTACATTTACCATAAAAAGTGATGTATGATCTCATTTTGCCATTTTATTTTATAATTTCTGGTTTATATTTATTGTTTTCTTCTCTCCTATGCATTATATATCATTGAAGATTTTCTTTTTTCCTTTTAGTTGTTCTTTTCCTACACATATTTGCAAAATGTACAGTACATTTGTCTCATTTGTGTTCTGCAGTGTTTAGCTTTAATATATACATAGTTGTAGATACATATATTGTATATACATTCTGTACATATTATATACATGTATAACTTAATACATATACAGATTAATATACAAAATGTAATTTTTATTGAAGTATAATTGATATACAATGTTGCATTAGTTCCCTATATATATATATACATATATGCTTATATATATTTTAAACTAATGACAAAAATATGATTACTACTGATTCTCCTGTATCAGATGAGATTCATAATATTTACTTTTCCCTTTTCTCCTCCCTCCCAACATGTATTAATTAATTAATTTAGACATACTTAAATTCTTTGATATTAAGACTTCCTTTTTTTTATATTGTGTATTTTCCTTCCCAAGAAATATATTTTTTTAAGATTTTATTTATTTATTAGACAGAGATAGAGACAGCCAGCGAGAGAGGGAACACAAGCAGGGGGAGTGGGAGAGGAAGAAGCAGGTTCACAGCAGAGGAGCCTGACGTGGGGCTCGATCCCATAACGCCGGGATCACGCCCTGAGCCGAAGGCAGATGCTTAACCGCTGTGCCACCCAGGCGCCCCCCAAGAAATATTTCTGATAGATTAATTGTATAATGTAGCTGTGTTAAAAACTACTGATTAAAATTTAATGCTAATTTTAGTGGGTGCATTACACATCACCAATTTTTTAATACCGTATCACCTCTTGAGATTTTATAGTTTTTATGTGTTCCTTTCATCAGTTGTAGTATTTTTCAGGTATAAGTACCTTTTTCCCCAAAAAAGGTCAATGTAGATTTATACTTTCTGATTCCTTCACTTTAATAAAGGTTTGGCTAGGTTAAGATTTTTTCACCATAAATCTTTTCTCTTCAAAATTCAGTAGACCAGTCTTATTCAAATAATGTGATTCTTGGGCCATCTGCTTCAGAATCTATGGAGATAAGGTCCAGGAATATGTATTTTAAACAAGCTTTTGAAGTAATTTCACATTTTCAATCTATTTGCATGGAAATCACTCTTGTCACTACCAAAATTTAGTATTATAAAAAGAAAGTGTAATTTTAACTCCAACTATTTTTCCTTTTGCATATTATTTGTAGTTTCTGCCTATATGACTTTTTATTATCCTTGAAAGCCATAAATTTCAAAGATATTTGTAGTTGTGGGCTATATACTACATTGATTTTTGCCTGATTGGCCATTTCAAAATAGAAACAAATATTTCTTTGGCTTAGCATATTTTTTTCTATTCCTTCTTGATTATTACTTTCTTCCTCTTCTTCCTTCTTTATGTGCATATTGGATCTTTTCCATTTAGTGAGCATGTCTTTTTTTTTTAATACTTTTTATTTGAAATTATTATAGATTCACAGTGTATTGCACAAATAGTACAGAGATGGGGCTCCTGGGTGGCTCAGTCAGTTGAGCGTCTGCCTTTAGCTTCAGGTCATGAACCCAGGGTCATGGGATCGAGCCCTGCTCTGTGGGGAGCCTGCTTCTTCCTTTCTCTCTGCCTGCTGCTCCCCCTGCTTGTGCTCTCTCTCTCTGTCAAATACATAGATACAATCTTTAAAAAAAAAATAGTAAAGAGAAATGCCCTGTGTGCTTCATCCATATGTCCCTGATGTTATTTCTTATATAATTGTATTACAATACCAAACCAGGAATTTGGTACAGGCTGTATGCATAGTTCTGTGCCATTCTGGCACATGCATAGATTTGTGTAATCACTACCACCATCAAGATACAGAACTATTCTACCCACACAAAGATCTCCTTCTCCTTATAGTCATGCCGCTGACCCCTTACCATCCCTAGCTCCTGGAAACCACTAACTGGTTCTCCACTGATATAATTTTGTAATTTGAGATTGTTATATAAGTGGACTCAAACAGTATGTGACTTTTGGAGATTGGCTTATTTCATTCATCGTAATGCCCTTGAGATCCATATGAATTGTTGCAGGTATTAACAGCTCATTCCCTTTATTTGCTAAGTAGTATTCCCAAGTATGGATGTACCGCAGTCTAGCAAGGCTCTTAACTTCTTTATTATCTTCTTTATCAACCACATTCTCTATCCTTTTAGTTCTCAAAGAATTTCTCAAATTGACTTTGCAAATCCCCACCCACATCCTTTTTCTTTTAAAGGACTCAATTTACTGTTCATTGTTGCTGCTTGCTTTCTAAATTTGATATACACATTTTCCCCCTTATGAAGTTAATCTTAATGATTCAGATTTTTCTTTAAAAAGGTTTACTGATTCTCAAATCTTTGTAATGTAATTATAACTAATATTAATATATTGTTGAGAATATAAATTATATTTTTTAAATGTTTTTATGATTCATATATAATAGAGTGGCTTAAGAGCCTAGGTCTGGACTCCTACTTCTCTGTACAAATGCAAAAACTGCCTTGTTAAAGCTGGAGCACCTTTTGACGAGAGCCGGCTGTGAACATATTTACTGCTGGGTGGATTAACAAGGCTGAGGTTCATTAGACAAAAGACAGATGGCTAGTCAGTGAGGTGAGTAAATATAAACACCAGGTGGGCAAGTGATCACCAGCTAGGTTATTTAGAATTTTGCTGCTTTTCTTTTGTTATCTGAAGGTTTGGTAAGCCATCCTTCAATCCAGGTGGAATTAACTGAAACTATCATTCACCACTGGAATGATTATATTTGAAATAACCAGGATTATGCAGTGTGAGTGGGTGTTTGAGAAGATGAGTACTTTGTAGTATTATGAGAAAACATTGCATTGGGAAGGAAAGATACACACTTGTCCTGGAATGAGTGATATGGCACCAGAATAATCCCCCCCAATTTGTTTTATTGTGGTAAAATACACAAAACATAAAATTTAGCATCTTAACTATTTTTAAGTGTATAGCTCAGTGGTATTAAATACATTCTTATTGTTGTACAACCATCACCACTATCCATCTCCAGAACTCTTTTCATCTTGCAAAATTGATATTCTATACACTTTAAAAAATAACTCCCCAGTTCTCCCTCCCACCAGCCTCTAGCAACCATCACTGTTTTCTGGCTTTATGTGTTTAACTACTCTGGGTAAGCCACATAAGTGGAATTATACAATACTTGTCTTTTTGTGACCGGCTTATTTCACTCAGTATAACATCCTCCAGGTTCATCCATGTTGTAGCATGTGCCAGAATTTCCTTACTTTTTAAGACTGAGTAATATTCTGTTGTAGGCATATTCCATATTTTATTTATCCATTCATCCATTGATGGACATTTGGGTTACTATCAGAAAAAGGCAGGAGATTGCCAGAATAGAACTGCCAAAAAAAAAAAAATGCAAAGAAAGTGTCAAGGAAGAGGAGGACGTTAATAGGGTCAAATATTGATTAAAACCGACTGAGATGAAGGTAGAGAAAAGATTGTTGGGCTCTGCACAAATTTCAAATGAATTGTAAGAGTGGAGACCAGGGATTAAGGGAACTGTAGAAATTGAGGAAGAACATGTGAAGTCTCAGTTTCTTTGCGAAAGTTTGCCTGTGATGAGATCAACGAGGATAACATGGCAATTTAAGATAGTGTCACGACACCATCTTAAGCTGGCTAGTGGAGATCTGGACATGTTGGTAGGAATAGGTTATATTGAGAATAGAAACAATAGAACAGTAAAGAAAAACATATTAGAGCTGATAATATATAATACAAATGAGAATGAATTTACAGAATTTCCTGGCCAATGTTAAATTATGCATTATATAATGCTATTTTCTTTTTACCGGTTTTCTTTCTGCAAGATAAATCCACCAAAACTTCCTTCTGATTTGTGATGGAAATTGAGTTGCAAATTTGGTAAGGTTAGAATAAAAGCAAAACAAAAATTCCTTGATAGAAATTTTGTTAGACTAGAACACCATTTTCTAGAAGAATCCAGCCACTTAACTCTTTCTGTAATCCTGATAAGTCTCCTGGAAAAATATCTGTTGTCTAAAAGTAAAATTTGAGGGACACCTGGGTGACTCAGTCAGTTAAGCGTCTGCCTTCAGCTCAGGTCATGATCCCAGGGTCTTGGGATTGAGTCCTGCTTTGGGCTCCCTGCTCAGGGGGGAGTCTGCTTTTCCCTCTACCCTTCTCCCCTGCTTGTGATCTCAGTCTCTCTTACTCTCTCTCTCTCAAATAAGTAAATAAATAAATAAAATCTTTTAAAAAGTGAAATTTGATTTTCATTCAGTTCATATTCCTACATATTAAATATATATGTTTAATATAGTAGTATATTTGCTTTGTAAATAGAATCAATGCTTTATTTTTTGAAATTCTGTACTACTGGAAGATTTATGCAGAGCATTAAAAAATGGACAGTTTAAAAATAAATTATCTTTGGGGTTGAAATAGAACATACTAATTTGTCACATATAAAAGGAAATTCTCCTTCATAATTACATCCTGCTCATACTTAAAGTTTGTTGTACTTTTAATTATACAGCAACTGATGATGATGATGTAGCCCTCCATAGCTAGGGAACATCACTCCAGGTGCCCTGGGAAATGCCCAAATTTGAGATGACTTTTTTCTCTGGTTCAGATCTGTTTTATTACAAGGGAAAAGAATTTCCAGTCCACTGAGAGATAGAGACTTTACAAAGGGTTTCAGTTGCCCCTTATCTCCAAAATGCAACATCGTGTTCTACTCAGACATTTCATGCCCTGCTTCTGTCTCCTGTGTGAAGATAGGAGTCACCAATTATCTAAGTAGTCTGGATTCTTATCTCATCGGTGGCTTAGTACACTCCATCTTTTGGGGCAGATTACAAAGAGCGTCCACTTCCTACAGCTGGGTTTCTAACGGTAAGACCGGGTGACTCTTCTAAAATGGGGAAGTTCTGACCTGTCTCATTACTTTTCTTAGGACATAAATTGTGGTCCAATGGTGATGTCTAATCATGATTATCTTACTTCATTTGGGGTACTCGTTAGGACTTTAAGGAGCACATTTTTCTATTAATTCAAACCTCAGAATGTAAGCAATCATAATGACTAAGCTAAGGAGGGCTTTTTACAGGGAAGTTGTCAAATTACCATAATTTCCTTCCTTGTAATATGCATGGCATGTCTTTCATGAAAACACTCAGGTGGCTGTAATAACTTGTTTAAGAAAAGCTATCCACTTGTTGAATCAATGACATCAATACCATGGATCGATACTGGTTGGTTCCATGTATAGAAGGACAGATTGTATATGGTGCTATGGATGATCTTAGAACATAAAGAGATCCCTGAGAGACCATTACAATACTGGGATAAAAAATTGCCTACAAAAGTCCACAAAGTGAATAATTTATGGAAGAATAAAGAAAAGTTAAATGTAACTTAAAAATTATATTTTCAACTTATTACCATGATATGCATGTAACTAATGAATAAGACTTAGATCTATGGCATGAAGGAAATGTCTAAACTGTTTGAACAACCTTAAAAACTTCCTGTCTACCCATTACATATACCCCAGTTTCTGTGTAAAGCTCAGAGCCTGCCCTTTATTTTGAGGACTTTCTTGTGCTAGAATGGTGTAACAGCTTATTATCCATCACATTATAACTAGCTTTGTTGGTCTGCCAAGCTCCTTCAGATTAACCTTTGTTTCAGACCATCATACCCAGTTCTGAAAGCTCAAATAGGATGGGCACCTTCTCTGCAACTAGCCTATATGGAACCCTCAGCCTCTGCTGAAATGAGATTTAAGACGGGAGAAATAGGAAAGCTGGTTTGCTACCCAGAGAGAGGGTGATGTGTTCGGTTTGCAGATGGAAAGATGTAGAGTTCTGTAGAACACTGGAGGTAGCAGACTTGGAGTAGGTTTGGGAAATTAGGTGGGCAGTCATTAGTATAAAGTGACAACTGGCCTTAGGCGGCAGGATCAGGAGGCCAAAGGAGAGTAAGTGAAAAGGTGTTGGGACAGAAGACTGAGTCTTGCAGCAAGAAGAGGAAGAGGAGTTAGTGAAGGAGATCTAGGAGTCAGGCAGAGAAGCAGGAAAAGCCTGTCAGTGTCCTACTACTGTGGGTCCACACAGTGACACGTAGTTTCAAGTTTAGATTTTTGACATGTTCTCCAAGTGAAATCACACCACTGTATTTTATGAGCACGTATTAAAGTTTTAATATAGTAACAATAGACATTTAAAACATACGAAAATATTTGGATTCTTAAAAAAAATGAAAGTGGCTTGGACTCCCACTAAATAATGATAGTCTTGGGAGGAAAATCAGAAGGAGACCGTTCTAGAAATGGGTAATCTAAAATATCAGAGATGTCAGAAGTTGAAGAAAGGCCAAAGAGAATAACACTGAGAACAGGTCCTAGTATTCACTGAGGAAACCACCGGAGTTCTTTGAGGGAGAGGTCTGAGTATTGTGGTAAAAAGAGGTCAGGGAATTAGTACATGGCAAGAAAATGGCACTGGTCTCGAACATCCTTTAGAGAAGAGTTTGGCAGTTAGAACCACACACATGTCTGTGTGATGCTTGTTTTGCAGGTGCTGTGTAAGTAGGCCACTTTCCCTTAGTTTCTTTATTTTTGCCTCTTGTTTCTACCTCTTCCACTTCCTCCTCTTCTCTAGGGAAATGGAATCCTGGCCAAAAGGTGGGCCTGTCATCCAATTGTTAGGGTGTCCAAACAGAGCACTGAGCTAAGTTTCTTTTTCACACTTATGGTCCTAGAAGGCAGAAGTAGATACAAACATTTGTCCAGAGTCTATCCTGTTATGACTGAGTCAAGGTACCTGTAAAAGAGCTCTTCAGAAAACAAGAGTCAAGGTATACCACTTAGAGGAATAGGAATGAAGAGGAGAGAGCTTCGAGCAGCTCCCCTTGGAGGGGACAAGTGGGAGCTTATTTGGCGAAGTCTCTAGGCAACTATAAATACCTACTGCATACATTTACATTTTCTTGGCTTGCTCCTTCAAGGGCAAGAAGGGAGCATTTAAAAAGTCTGAACCAGGCAGGCATCTAATATTATTGCGTTTTTACATCTTAACCACCAACATCACCGACCATTTCCAGCCAGCATTCACAGAGCACCCAAACCAGAAATAGTGACTGAACCAAACTCAAGGATTGATTGATTCTGTGGTGCCTACAGGAGCCATTGTTTATGACATTTCTACCCAGCTCCAAGGGAGCGTTGACTTTTGTGTTTAGTTCTAAGGTCCACTGAAGAACATTTCCTGAGGGTAGTGGGGTGAAGAGTCTGCTCCAACTTTCTCAAGTTTTCTTTTCTCTTGTTTTTGTGCTCAAGCGTCTATGAAATCCTTACAGGGCCTACACCAGGAGCATGTAGAGCCGAAGTGTCAATTTCTGATGCCAACAGAGTACAATAGTACTCCCAGGCTTAATTTGGAGCTTTTCCTGCTTTCCTGATATTTTTTTATTAGTTGTGTGCTGTGGCCTCTGAGCCAGTGCAGCGAGCTTCGTGGATGTATTTGTATTTGCACAATGAATAGTATTTTTTTTCTCTGCTTTAAATAAGGGTGATTATTTTACCACCTATGACACATCCATCTGTCTATTCACTATTCAATTCCCATTTATTCATTCATTCATGCATTCAAACATTAAGCACACTTTAAATGCCATGCCCATCCCAGGGGCCACAAAAGGACTAAAAATATTGCTTACCAACAGGAAACAAGACCTGAACAAATGTAGAATCGAGTCTTCTTGGAATTCGGAGCAGGAAAAGAACACATGTGTCTGCGGGCAAGAAGAGGTAGATTCTAATAAATTTCCTACTGAACAGTTAGTCTAAACGAACGTGCTTTCTTTAGGTAGTAAGGGTTGCATCAGAAATCAAGACCTCTGGATTTTAAGTCAAATTTTGAATGCCTTAGAGGAAAAATTTGCATATATGCAGAGTCATGGTGGTAATTAGAGTTTTAGGTTCCATTTTGAAACACTGTAATCTGGTCTGATTCTGGATTTCATTTCTTGAAGGATTTACTTGTATCATATCAAGCTGCTCTAGTCCTTTTAATTGCAAACCCATTTAAAACCTGAGTATTGGACACAGATCAGCCTAGGCCGGGGTGGCTGCTGTTGAATCACATGAACATGCTAAATTTTCACAGTTTTATACATTGGACACTAGAGGGCAGTGTTTTACTTTTTTTTAAAGATTTGATCTCCAACTGTACAAAATGCTGAGCTATAGCTGGAGGGCTTTGCGGGTGTGGAAAATCTTCAGATATTTGCAGTGAAACCCACCATTCCCTGACTGATCTTCAAAGAGCAGAAGAAATAATTCCATGTAACTCACCAACCCTTAGGCAGAGAATTTGACCAAGCTGTTTGTCTTCATGGTTGAGAAGTTTTCAGGATACTTAATATCTAAATGTATCACTTTACAGAGTCCCTCATAAGATTTGCTTTTTTTTTTTTTTTTTTTGAGAGAGAGAGAGAGAGAGAGAGAGAGAGAGAGAGCGCAGAGAATGGGGCAGAGCGAGAGAGAGATTCTTAAGCAGGCTCCATGCTCAAAGTGGGACTAAATCTCATGACCCTGAGATCATGACCTGAGCCAAAATCAGGAGTCGGACACTTAACCGACTGAGCCACCCATGTGACCCAGATTTGCTTTTAAGTACATTTTTTATGCACTTTTTTCTGGCCTTTATTATCACCTTCTGGGGTGGGGGCACTTCTAACATGCTGCACGCACAAATGTGTGTATATTACAAAATCTTTTGGCAACAATAGGCCCCATTTCCCTTTCATCAGGACTTGCCTGTGGACCCTGCCTACTCCAGCCTCTTCTCTGTCCGTCTTACTGCTTTTGCCTACTTTCTTTTTTTTTTTTTTTTTTTAAGATTTTATTTATTTATTTGACAGAGAGAGACAGCCAGCGAGAGAGGGACCACAGGCAGGGGGAGTGGGAGAGGAAGAAGCAGGCTCCCAGAGGAGGAGCCTGATGCAGGGCTCCATCCCAGAACTCTGGGATCACGCCCTGAAGGCAGACGCTTAATGACTGTGCCACCCAGGCACGCCTGCTTTTGCCTACTTTCTGTTACCATTTATTTTTGTAGCTTCTCATTTAGAATATTTTCATGGGTGTTTACATGTGTTATCTACACAATTCAAACGTAAGCCTCTGAGGACAGGGGCTGTGTTTTACATTTCTCTTTCATACCCTCCAGTGCTCATGATAGGACATGAAGAGATGTTCAATGGTAACTTCCTGAATCAAATGAAGTGGGAGGTGATACCAGTAGGACAAGCACAGACCTGAAGGGTATATTTGGGGAAAACCCTATGTCTGGGTATATAGAACCCTAAGTTCCATTCCTACAGTCTGTGCTTGCCACTCTATATCACTATTCCAATTTTCCTGTTTTGTGTCTCATTTTATCTGGACCCAAATTAAGGCACTAGGGGGGAAACTAGTCCTGAAATATACCTGTATGGTTTCCTGTAAATTACTAGATACACTGTCCTCTTCTCTACTTCCTTTGCCCTTACAAATAGCCAATCCTAATGATGGGAATTTCTTGGTTAAAATTTCTGGAGAGTTCACAAGGGAGATATCTCAGGTGACATTGTTGCTTAGAAACCTAAGCTTTCAGAGGAAGTCCATGGGAAGGAAAATGGATATATTTTTCTTAACCTCTTACTGTTGTCATTACATACTACAATTAACTTGATACTGTACTTTGATATTCTAATACAGACGTTTTGATGGAATTTTGGAGGATACATTGAATGGTTTGTGGAGAGAGTGAACGGGAAGGCAGAGACTAGTTAAATAATTACTATTGAATTTCTCCATGCAAGATCTAAGAGCCTAACCAAGGAAAGAAAGAGAAGAATGGAGGGATATTAAGAGGGCAAAACTGTCGGGATCTAGTGATCAATTGGCTAAGGAAGGTGAAAAGGAGGGAAGAGACTAAGATCACTTCCAGAATCTTGATTGGTTTAAGGAATCATTATGAGTACAGGAAACGGAAGAAGAAAAACAGATCCAGGGCCAAGTGAGAGTCTGGGTTTATCATGAGCTGTCTGTAAGACATCATGCCATGTCAGGAGGGTGTAGGAGATCCGAATGTGGAGTATGGAGAGAGATCTGGGCCAGAGATACGGAGTTGGGACCCATCTGAGCTCGATGGTAGAAGTGGGTTTAGGATGGCCCACATTAAATGACCAATTATGAAACTTTGGGGAAAACTATTTGTAGGGTGAGGAGAGGAAAATAAGCCAGAAAAGCAAAGTGTCCAGGACTGTAAGGAAGAAGATAGATTTAAGAGGAAGGCATGGTTAAAAGAGCTCAATTAAGGAAAGGTAAGACTTAGAATTATGCAACCAGAAGGCCAGGTTCCAAAGAGCCATAGAACGCAGCTCGTAGTGAGCTGAGAATAAATATGCTTTGGGATTCCCCACCGAGCTGGGTATAGTGTTAAGCATGTGGGACATACACAGTGAATGCTCTACTTGTTGAATTGAGTGGCATGATAATGATCATAAAACATGTTATTTATTCTGTAATAGGGAGGGGAAGAAGGATACGCTCCCTAGAACTGGGGAATACTTTTCAAACTTCAGAGGATCCTCGCTCATTCTGATTCAGACCTCTACGAACCCTCACAACTCCTTCTCCCAGATGGGAATCATTCCATGTAGTTAGAGATGATATGGTGGGGGAGGTTTAACCATTGACTATTACGGACATGGGGAAAAAAAAGATGGAAGACACAAAGACATGGCTATATAAAGGGTTAATTGTATATATGTGTTATTATGTCAATTTTTGTACACATGCCTTAGGTATTTTATAATCAGTGTGTTAGTGACAAATAAATATGTGGTACTCACTATCCAAATATTTTAGTGTTTCTTACGTGCTCCATTGTACCATAATTCAACACATAGCCCTTTGCTAAGAGAGATGGAATAGCATGCGTCCATGGTTGGATTCAGTAAGTAAATATTGAGCACTAACGAAGTACCAATTAGACATTGTGATTCATTTAAAAAAATAAGCCAGTCTCATAAATAAATAACAGACTTCTTGACTTGCCTGGAGGACTTGTTCCTTACTTTTATAAGGCTGACTTCTCAACCCTAATAGATGAAATGTCATTTTCCCAGAGAGGCCATTCCTGACTACCTAATCTAGAATGAAACCCCTCCTCATTATTCTGTTTCATGGCATCCTGTTCACAATTTCTAATTGTGTACACACTCACCTATTTGTTTACTTGATTGATGTCTGTCTTGCTCATGATCATGAACTCCTCGAAAGCCAGGATCAAATCTGCTTTGTAACACGCTCAGAGGGCAGGGAAGTACCTACCTGAGAAGCAGGAGGCACTTAATAAAAATCCGTGGAGTAGATGTATACATTTCTTGTTTTATATGCAAAAACAGTTTGTTTTGTAAATTAAATTCTACTATTAGTATTATTTATGTCAGATAAATATTATGATGCCATATCCATTAGTAGCTAGGCTCTTAGTGGCAACCAAATCATTTGTCAAAAGTGATTCAAAAAAAAAGTGATTCATTAGGATATTGGATTTAGTGGGGTGCAAGATTTTCAGGTAAAATATTCGAATTCTTTTTTTAAAATTTTATTTATTTATTTGAGAGAGAGAGAAAGCACGGTGTATGTGGGGGGGGGGTGCGGGGTGGCAGGGAGGGAGAAGTAGGCTCTCCTCTGAGCAGGGAGCCAGAAGAGATCCCAGGACCCTGGGATCATGACCTGAGCCAAAGGCAGACGCTTACCCAACTGAGCCACCCAGGCACCCCTTAAATATTTGAATTCTTTGAAAGATATAGTGTGCCAGCATATTTAAGCTTTAGGAAGGGCTGATAATTTTCAGTTTCCAACAGATGTTTACAGATGGGTGGCTGGTATCTGTTCTGACTGGGCTAGTGTTAGAAGGTTGATTGTTCAGTTTTTATTTGTATCACTATAAATACGACTACAATAAACATCATTATAGAAATGCCACTACGATGATGCTTTTTTTGGATCAACTACATTAAAAATAGGATTTCTGGTTCAAAAGTATGTGAAGTTTTAATTTTAATAGATAGTTTATTATTTCTTCCTAAAATTTTTGTGGTAATTTAAACTCTCAGCTTTGATGTAAATAGTATCTATTTCCCTGCATCCTTGCCAGCGCTGGGGTTACTTTTTTTTGTTTTTTAAATTATTGCTAATCCGAAGTTCATATTTTTTTGCTTATATTGTTATATATGCTGTTATATATTCCAATTATGAACGATACTTTTATTTCTCTTGGAAATTCTACTTTATCATCATATTGGTCTTTTAACACACTGCAGAGTTGACTTGTTATTGCTTCATTTATCATTTTGCATCCATACTTATAAGACACATTTATCTACACATTTGAAAACTATTTTATCAGGATTTTAAAATTTGGATTATCATATCTTCATAAAATAATTTGGAGGAAATTTCTATCTTTTTATGTTGTATGGAATAGTTTAAATAACAAGCAGATTATCTGATTTTAAGATTTTAAAATGCAATTTATTTTTTATAATAATTTTTTATTATGTTAGTCACCATACAGTACATCCCTAGTTTTTTATGTAAAGTTCCATGATTCATTACTTGTGTATAACACCCAGTGCACCATGCAATATGTGCCCTCCTTAATACCCATCACCAGCCCATCCCATTCCCTCACCCTCCTCCCCTCTGAAGCCCTCAGTTTGTTTCCCAGAGTCCATAATCTCTCATGGTTCATTCCCCCTTCTGTTTATTCAAAATGCAATTTATTTTAATAAATTGTGTTAATGTGCTAAAAAGAATGTGAAGGGATATTACGTTTGCTAGAATTAAAATTTTTTTCAAATTTCATTCTGCCCTAAAAAAAACAAGGAGGGCATAATTGGAAAGGGGCATGTTTATTTTTCCTAAGAAAGCGCTAAGCCTCAGACCATTTCCACAAGGCAGTTTTGTAGGAAACATGAATAAGAACTAACCAAATAAAGACAATTACCACCATAATTTTCTTTACAGAAACAAAATCTTTAAAATGAACAAAGGAATATTAACCTTAAAGGGAAAGTTTTAGGTTGCTTGAATATGGGGGTACATCCACCTACATTTCATGATAAGCACAGAGTTGTAGAGATTAATACTTCATTTGGGATGAGAGAGAGGATGGTAGTGGCTCCTATTTAGATCCATTCCACCGAGATTGATAAAAAGTTATTTATTTATGAAATATCTACATCACTGATCATAAAAAATGACCCACCCATAATTGGCTCATTCTCTAAAATCATAGCATATGTCAGCATACATGTACACTTTGAATCCTTTCCCCTATTCACCCAGTTGGATTTCAATAGCATTTCTTTTGCTTTCTGTTTAATTGAAAATTAATTACCCTACAGGCAAGTCCCAGGACTCCCATCCAGAATATGTGCCTCGTTTATTTTTTTCTTTGCCTTGACCAATTAAAACTTCTGGAATCCACTGAGATTTTTATATGATGAAGTTAATTATTTTGCATAATTTAGGAGCAAAGTCTATTCTGGTAACAACTGTTTAACTGTAATTTCAAAACCGTTTCCTGTATAGTCACAATCATTCTGTAAGAGTATTGCAGTTCTAATAACAAACACTTGAATTGATACTGTCTATCTCTCTAATATCCTACTGCAAAGAATTTTGTGAAGTAAAGACATTAACATAGTCCAAAAGCACTGTAAAGTCTGAGCAATCAGCGTAAGGGAAGTGAGCTATTCCATGTAGAGTCTTCATGATTGCGCTGAAGCAGTGCATCCCAATAGAATGTGCACAAGGACGTTTTTGAGAAAAATTCATGAATAAGGGATAAAGACAGAGTTTGTGCCCATCAGTTTCTCAGGGAGAAGAGATCATGTATCCTCGTGTATCCTACTTTGTCTAGACAAGTGATAAAATTAAATGTAGATGAATTACAGAGACCAGCAGAGTTTTTGAACACTTTCCATGCATCTATTTTTGAGTTTTTTGACACTGGAAATATTGGAAATTAAGTTTTTAACCAGAGAGATATATGAAAATTTATTTGTTGTAGATCATGAACACAAAATGAGGAAAAAAAAAAGAGGTGCAGATATTGGAGGCTTAAGAGGAGTGTGGAAGTGGTAGTGAGTTTCAGAGAAAAAAAAATAGATATTTATGTAGACACCAGTATCCACACAGAAAAGAATTCTGGAAGAAACATAAGAAACTTTTAATTGTAGTTTTGTTTTTAAGGGAGGAATTACCTTTCCTATTAAAGATTTCTACATTGAATTAAAAACAAAGGATAGACATTTAAAAGCAAGGTTAAAATTCCAAAAAAAGAGAATATGTAATTATTAAAACATAAGAATTATTAGGTTGCAAGAAGTTTTTCTGTATTCTGAAGGGTATTAAAAATACCGAGATGCTTCTAAAAACTGTTTTTTCTATTACTATTCAGTTTATAATCTTATAATCTTATATTTAATTATTAAACATGTCTGTAGGTAAGTTTTCTTTTGCTGTTGAGAGTGAACCAGGATGTTGCTGAGGTCAAATAAATTTTCTTAATTTTAACTTTAGCATGGTGGTAATACATTCTGAGGGCACATTTGTGTTACACCGAAGGACTCAGCTTTCGTCATGATTATTATTTCTATTTCTATATTGTTACTTCTGTATTATTTATATCATATTAACCAAATCGACAGCATTCTGTATTAATCAGTAGCTTTTTCAGCTCTTGACTGTGTAAGATGCTTTCACATTTCTATAATTCTATTATGAGGTTTATAAAATTGCATGCATATTCAGTAAGAAATTATGGAAACTATATAAACCAACACCCTTAATTGCACACTATTGAACTTAGCATCTTTTGAAGGTTTTCTGTTTTGATCAGGACTGTGGAGGTGCTTAAAAAAAGGAGAGGTTTAAAAAAAAACTCTACAAATAGGGAAAGATTGAGGCTTGCTAATATGGAACCCAGTTCTAGTTGCTTAAAAAAGAAAAGCATGTAGGAAGAGCCTATAATTTTCACTACTATCTTTGGGCTTGGAAAAATGCCCAGGTTAGTGACAAAGGGAACTTTGGGGGAAGACTCTAAATCTACCAGAATGTAAGAGAGAAAATGGAAAATCAGATGGATAGCTTCATTAAAAACACAAGCTATGTAAAATCTTCGAGAGTTAAAGGAATAATAGCAGGATTTCTATTGATCTTTTTCCAAATTGAAATATTACTATGATTTAACAATTTAAATTATCTTGAAAATAAGCAGAGATGCAGCTGTAAACCATTAACTACAGTCAAAGTCATTATGAATTTGCTCTTGGGGCCAGGATTCACACCCTCAACTATGACCCAATCTTGAAACCTGATTGTCTTCTCTGATCTTAACCATTTTTTTGAAGTACAATTTCTCCTGCATCTCCCCCTTCTTTTTTCAGGTGGTGTTTTATGACATCTAGGACACTGCTTCTCATATTTTAATGTACACATAAATTTCCTGAAGATTTTATTAAAACGCAGATTCTGACTCCATTAAATCTGGGAGTTCGCACTGTAGCAAGTTCCCTGTGATGCCACTGCTGTTGGCTTGAAGCCTGCACTTTGACTAGGAAGGACTCTGGAATAGTGCAACATCCCCCTAAATGATTATCGTTAGATTGATCTTCCTATAACATGATTTTAATAAATGTCTTCCTTTGCTGGAAAACCTTCAGGGAATCTACCAAATCTAGTTTAAAGCCCAAATCAAGTCATTCACCACCTTCCTAATTTTGAAAAAACTTTCTAACTTTATCTTCCACCACTCCCTTTCAAGAACTCTTGAGTTTTAGTCAAACTTGTCAAATGTCCTCTCTCTGCTCAAGTTCCAGTTCCACCCAAGAGGTGGACCTTGTAGGTCTACTGGCTCTTCCCCTCCCTCTTCCCAGATCCAACTCGGAAGAACAAGGGAGAGAAAAACGGAGGAAACTGTGAGCAAGCCCTGAGTTGAGGGATGGGGGAAAGGGAGCAGTTTGGAACTCACGTGGGATGGTAGCTCTGGCCTGAGGCAGGAGGCAGCTCAACTTGGTTGTAAAATAAAAACTTCTCCCTTCATTTCCTTTAGGATTTGCAATGTCAGGCCTGATGCCTGCGGTAACTGAAAGCTGGCTCAGGTGTCCCCAGCAGAACACGCAAGGGCAATGTAGACATCTGGTGCTTGTGGGCAGCCGACCTCAGAGCTCTCCATACTTACCCTTCCCCAAGCCTTGGGGCTGGGAAAGAATAATCTCATGTTCAAGGCCGTGAGGGATTTAACTGTGCTTTTCTGGTATCATCTTCATTAGGTTTAATTAGCAATGTTCTACTTGCTTTATAAAAAAAGTTGGGAAGTATGCTTTCTTTTTCTGTGTTCTGGAATAATTCAAGCATAATTAGAATCATCTGGTGTTTGAAGGTTTGGTAGAATTCTCTTGTGAAGCCATCTGGGCCTGTTGCCTTTTTAAGGGAGTAGGATTTGGATAATTTTTCTTTTTTTTTCCCTATGGAAATTAGTCTACTTAAGCCACCTCTATTTAATGGTATCAGTTTTGATCAATTAAACTTATTAGGAAATTACTAATTCATCTTGGTATTATTTGTATAGCATTGTATAAAATAGTCTCTTCAGTATTTTAATTCCTTCTCTTTCAGTGATTATTTTTTATTTTGTATATTTATCCTTCCCCTTTACCCTTTTTATCCCTGAATAAGTTACCAAGTGATTTCTACCCCCAAGAACCATCATTTTTAACTTATTAATTCTAATATTTTTCTAATAACTAATTTCTGCTTTATTTTCACCATTTCCTTTCTTGTGCTTTACAATGTTTGTGTGTTTGTTTTTTCCTAGGATTTCTGGTTGGGATTTTAATTCATTTATTTTTATCTTTTCATTTTTATTGATATTAATAAGTACTTAAGGCTATGAATTTCTTGAATCACAGCTTTAATTATATCCTATACATTGTTTTTATTATCATTATTTTCAAAAGAAATTCTGAAATTTAATGTAGTGTTTTCCATTTACCAAAGAGTTGTTCAGTAGAAAGTTTTATGTTTTCAGCTGGAAAAGACAGTTTAGATATTTTTTGTTAATTTCTATTAATATTGTGCTCTGATCAGAGAATGCTATTTGAATTATTTCTCTATTATGAAAATGAGGATTTCTATGTGACATAATATATGCTCAATTTATGTGAATGTTCCATTCCTTTGAGAAGAAGTTATGTAAATTATTATTGGTGGTAAAATTCAATATAGATTCATAAGATCAACTTTATTCATGATGTGAGAAGTATCTTATATCCTTCCTTGTTTTTTGTCCACTTGATTTTCTTGGGCTGGGAATGATACATTAAAGTCTTATAATACTATTTTGTTTTTGACTGTTTCTACTGGCATTCTCTGGAGTTTCTGTTTTATAAATGTGGTGGTTGTATTCATGGCTATTTAAGAATATTATTTTTGTTATGAATTATGACCTTTATTATTTTAACATGCCTTTCCTTGTTTCATTTAATGCTTTTCGTGATGATTTATACCTTGTCCAATATCAAGATGTTAAGCCTGCATTTATGTATGTATTTACATATGTATTTATTTATTTAAAGTAACAAATGCCCTTTTGATCTACAGATAGAAACTACTCAGCGAAGGTCAGTAACCATGTCAGTTCCTACTCTGTTAGAGCCATATCCTGTATGGTCTTCAAGATCTAGGTTAACAGGTTATTTTCATTATTTCATGTCATCCACAGTATTAGAACAAGGCATTATAACAGTTTAGATGCAATGCACTGCTGACAGCCAAATCCAGTCCCTTATATTCCACACTTTTTGTTCTTCCTTTCTTTTTTTTTTTTTAAGATTTTATTTATTCATTTGAGAGAGAGAGAGAGAGAGAACGAGCAGGGGTGGGGAGAGGGAGAAGCAGACTCTCAGCTGAGCAGGGAGCCCGACACAGGGCTCCATTCCAGGACCCCGAGATCATGACCTGAGCAGAAGGCAGATGCCCAACCATCTGAGCCACCCAGGCACCCGCATACTTTTTCTTTAGATCTTCTACTTTGTTGATGTAAGCTTTCATGGCATCTTCCCTGGAAGTCCCTTTCAGCTGATTCCAGGCATCCCACTTGGCCTTTTCTTTGAGCTCCAGCAGCCCAGGCTGCTCTGTGTTTGCGTAACCCACAGTTGCTTGTTCATGCGGCTGCAGGTGAATGGCATCTCATCACCTGCTGGCTTAGCATCCTCAGCAGCTTGGTCAAACTCAGCCTGAGACATGCCGGCAGGGTTGCAAGGATTCCAGGGAACCCTGCATTTTTATTATTTATAAATTTGCCTGATAAAACTTTGTCCATCTCTTTATTTTTAATGTTCTTTAAACCCCTTAAGGGTGTTGATAGTATGTAGCATAGAGTTGGTTTTTACTTTGTGAATCAATCTGAAAATCTGTTTAATAAGTAAATTAACCTCATTTACATATATTGATATGACTAATATGTTTGGTCACATCAGTAACCAACTGTTATTATTTTTTAATATTTACTGTATATATTATTATAGTTACTATGTTTCACCATGTGGTCTGTTTCCTTTTTTTTTATTTAAAGTAACAGATTTAAAGTATTTAAAGTAGAGATTTTTCTTTTAGGGGTCTGGAGTGGACAGAGTATTTAATTTGGTTTAGGAAAATTTGTACTTTTTGTAATTATTACCTTTACCTTAGTCCCTTTATTCCTTATTTAGGCTCCTAAAATTTGATTTGTCAGCTTAAGATGATATCACTATACAGTATTCAGAAAATGTGTTTTATTTTTTTTCCTTCCTTTTCCTGTTTTTCCTCCCATTTAGGTAGCTATATTTTTTAATTCTGTCAGAATATTTAACAGGTGCATACTATTCTTTCATCTTTTGCCCCACCTTTGTTACAGTCTTAAATCTGTAATTAAATATATATATTAAATATCTTCAGTGCTCACCAGAAGTCCGTTTGCTAAAGTTTTTCAATTCATATCCAGCTGGCTGAAGCTCTCCCTTTAGTAGATTCCTAAGGGAAGGCTCATGAGGACTATATTCTCTGGATTGTTACATGTTTAAAGTTATTTTCCATCACCTCGATTCCCCATGCAAAGGTGAGATATTTGAGAGGTTCGCTGAGATTTCTGGTTTGAGAATGCCTTATTCTGTTAGACAGAGAAGTACAATTTCCTTTTTGTGAAGAAGCAAGTTGGTGTATCTTCTGATTCTGACTCTCTTTGGTTTTTTAGTTTTCCTTAATTTCAATACTTGCAGCTCCCTTTACCACCTAGCCTCCAAGAGATGCACCCACCAAGAGCCCTCCCTTTTCCCCAGAGGCTGTACTTTTTCCAGGATGGCTGCTTCTGCTCCTGTGCACTTTTCTGCCCCTTCCTTTCAGTTCTCCAGGAACCAGAGCTCTGATCTAGCAGGTTTTATCTTTATTCCCGGCATTTCTCCAGCCCATGTAGAACTTTCTCCTCCTGGGAGTGATGTTATATCTTTGTGGGTTCTGTTGCTGCTGTACCCCACTATCTTCTTGTTTTTTATCTGGCCCAGACCCTGGAGTGGTTCTCCAGCTTTGGATGCTTATACCCTACATGTAAGTTGAAATCTGTCACAATCTCTGTCTCCCAGTCATGTGGTAGGCATGGGTTATGGATGGTTTTATTTGCTCCCTTTTTGGATCTATGTGGTTTTGGAGAAAGTGAGCAGAGATTTGAATTTAGGCAGTCACCATCATCAGATGGGAACTGAAAGGGCAACAGATACCACTTTTTTATTTTAGTCATTTGAGTTGAATTATATTGTAAGAACTTTGAGGGCACGCCTAATACATTATCAGACATATAATAAGTGATAATTAAGTATCTGATGGAGGAATGTATTAATAGATGCTATAATTCACTTTACTTTAGCAAAAGAGGTTATGGAGGAACTACTCTAATATTTATGGTAAAATAATCATGTCTAAATTTTATTAGTTGCTAACTCAGCGGCTTAATTGTTGCCAGTCTACCAGTGATATATTATGGAAATTAAATACAGAAATTGTTTCATGCTTTGGATACAATTCTGAGAGACAAAGTGAGGTGACCACATATCAGGATAGACAACATGGTAAAGGTGATTTTTTTTCCTAATAATGCATGAGACTAGATGAAACTTTTAGGTAAAGCAAACAATAAGTGATGCATTGTATTTTCTTTGAATAAAAAATTACATATATTAAATTCTCTACTTTTAGCTACTTGGAAGGATGTCATGTAAGAAAAAAAAAAAAACAACTTAAAAAAATCCATGGAATCTCGCCAATGATTTTGATCAGAGAATGTTGGCAGACTGAACTAAGTATCTGATAAAGTAAATGTTGCCAAATAATTTCAATGTTTATAGTAGATGGTTTCTTAAACTTAATTGTCTAGGTCTGTGAGGACACAAAAATAAAGTAAATCAGAAAAAATAAATCAGTACCACTTTAAGGGGACGGGGCTGCAGTGGCTCCCATCTTTCCCTAGAGCAGGAGTTTTTATGGTGGTGAGCATGCCCTGTATCTGTGCTGTCCAGTGATGGCTACTAGCCACATGTGGTCAATGTGGAACTCAATTTTTAACTTGTCTATTTTAATTACTTTATGTAGCCACGTGTGGTTCATGGCTACTATATTGGACACTGCAGATATCCAGAGAGAGATGTTCATGAGCTCAGGCTTGAAGTTATTTTATTTGAGGGAGATAAAAAGATCAGAAAAGAAATTTGGGTGGCATGAGGAAGTGAGGATTATCTGTCTGTTATCTATCTATCTATCTCTTTATCTGTCATCTGTCTGTTTATCTACGTATCTATGTACCTATCTATCTATCCATCTATCTATCTGAGAAAGAGTGACTACTTTTTCATGAGGAAAAAAAGAGGAAATGCTCTTTTCTACTCTTAGGTGAGCTCAGGACTACTTATTATAAAGTTTTGAGTCTTTTCAGTTTGCCTCTGCTGCTTTGTATCAGACTATGATACTCACCTTTCTGTTTAACTCTTTGCACTCTTTCATATTAGTGAAATCCATACATAGGCTATCACTTGGTGCGTTGAATATTTGAAACTAAGTTAAGAAACACATATAGACTCATATTAAACACACACCAAATCCATCCCCATATTCGTCCTGCTGTTAAGCCAAGAGCTATATAGAAACTTATTAACCAGACCTGTAGTTTACTGATTTGTTGGATTGCTTAAGGCCTAGGTTTCTTGGATTCAGGACTCAGGCTGCCTGAGTTTCAATTCTGTATCTCCCATTTATTAGATGTGTGACTCTTGGAGACATGCTTAACTTTTGCATTGGTTTCCTCATGGCGTTGTTATGAAGGTTAAATGAACTCGTAGTTGTAAAATATATAGAATAATGCTTTACACTGCTAATTGAACAAGTTAAATTAAAATTTAAGATTAGATGCTACCAGTATTAATGACATTTTCTCATTTAATTTTCTCATTCATCAGAGCTCGTTCAAATATCTGTCACATGGTAGACGTCAGTAACTCCATCAGATGACTGGCCAGATTGGTACTGATTTAGTTGGCTTCATATCTGATGGGCACCATGTTCAGGGTCTCAAGATGGTAGCACAAGCTCATTGTTCTCTACTGCCAGGCAAATAGAGAGTGGAAGAAATGTTGAGGCTTTTAGCGAGATGAGTTTGAAATAACTGCAAATAGGAAAAACATGTTGTCCGATTTTGCCACGAAATACCTTCCAGTTTAGCAATTCTGAGACAGATCTGTTTGCAAAATGTGAGTAGGTACCTAGGTTAGGCTGATAGCACACTCAATATTCTGTTGCTAAGGTTCTAAGCCTATTCGTGGTATTCTATTTTTAGAGTGTACAAGAATGAATCAGAGGCCTATGATTAATTATTAATGATTGTGAAATAACACTGTTGGATGATAGAATGTAGAAAGTTTTAATAACAGCTGCTTTGAGGACTACTTTTAACAAATACATAAAAGGATTTTTGAAGTTATATTTTACCTCCTTGGAACATTGCTTGTTTTGAAGTAATTTTCTTTTTAAATGTCTATGGTATAATCCTATCTTGAAAAGAAAAGACCGTGGCAACGAGAGGCTTCAAAACGATTAATTATAGCTCTTTATTTATTAGCATACAAAGTAAATTCATAAAATTTGTGAATGTCTAACAGCCTTTCAGATTAAAAGAAAACCTTTTTTTCAGTGTGGTATCCCTTTTAGTGTCTATAATAATTAGTGATATTGATCACTTACTAATTCCAGGCTCTATTCTCAGTGGGTTACACAAGTGAGAAAACTCAAAGGTAGACAAGTTAAATACCTGGTCAAGGTATTTACGTAGGTAGTAAAGATGGATTTGATCCTGAGCAATGAGACTCAAGAGCCTGCACTCTTGACACTGATTTCTTTTCTAGTTCACATAAAGGACCCACCATACATCACCAAAGAAGGCCATGGGAAGATTATATCTTGTACGAATATAATTCATTCTTCCATATCCTACTGTGACCATTCGTTTGTTTAACAGACACTGAACACACACTAAGCTAATGATGCGTATGCTTTATTGAGCATTTATGGGCGAATAGTTTAAATTTATCATCCTATTTAACCCTTGTAGCTACCCATGGCATAGCTTAGAGACCTTATATGGCAGCGTGTTGCGGCGAGCACGGAGGCCAGAGTTGAGTGCAGGTTCCCTGACTCCAGGGCTAATGCTCTTCAACACATTACAGGCAGCAGATTATGCTCAGTGCTGTAGAATATGGACATTGCATAAATCACACCCCCTTCCTTTGAAGAACTTGGAATGCAGTTTTGCTGGTAAGATATGCATGCAAATAACTATGGAGACAGTTACGAGGAATAGAGATACACTCCTCCGAAGCTCATCAGACACAGCAATCGCTTTTGACAAAACAGGAAAGACTACATAGAAAAGTCTATCTGAGCTGATTAAAAAAAGAAAGTGAAATTTGGAAAAGGAGCGAGTTAGGAGATTGAGTACAGCTAGTGAAAACTAGCAGTAGGCATTTGTAGTGATTTTGAAACAAGAAAAACAGTTTTGTTATTAATAAGCCTGTTTCCATTTTAAAACACAGCACAAGGATTTTCTTTCCAAAGTTGATTTACATTTTCCTTCATTTATTTAGTAAGTATATATTGAGTATCTATTGAGTACAGGATATTGCTGATACCGGCATTGAAGATAGCCAATGTCGTAAGACACAAAGTATTTCCTCCTGTCTTGGAGCTTATGGCTTAGTGGGGAAAGGCTGACAATAAAAAAAAATTAAAAAAAAAATAGCCAAGTGAGGTACACAGCCTATGTAATGGTGATAGTGCTACCGTCAAACTCCAAGCAGGGCTGGAGGATGGGGAGTCAGAGGCAGGGATAAGGCAGCTTGCTACTTCAAATAGGGTGATGAGAGGTCTCACCAAAGAGGTGACATATGATAAGAACCTGAAGGAGGTGAAAGAGCAAGTGTAAAGGGCACATTTTAGTACATGTCACTTTAAAACTTCGTACCTGAGGGCATGTGCCAGATAGCTTGTTTTTACTTACCATGCCTCGCCCCCTGGGGCCTACTCTCTATGCATCTCCACACTTCTTTTTCTGTGCAAAGGTAGGCTGTGAGAAGCATATCACCCACCAAACAACTTTGCACTTTGGCTTACGGTTAGTTCAGCTGCTGAGAGGTCTGGCATGAGGTCAGAGGGAGAGGAGAGTGAGGTCTGGATATTTATTCCCTCCATATGTCTCCGAGTTGAGCCCTGAGTAATATGGGGGCTGAAGGGAATCAGCTTTAGTCCTGTTTTCGGAAGTAAAAATATGAAGCAATAAAAGATGCAATGATTTGACCATGGTATAACGGGGGTGGTATAATTGGGGTAAGAATGGAAACTGCAAATATCTAACCTTTTGCCTGCCGAAGTTAGCCCATGGAGAGGCAGTATTTCTCTTTATAGACCCCTTTAAGCACTGATGACATTTACTGACCGTATAACTGAAAGAATACATGTGGGCATGGGGACACACACACCCCATTGCTTGCAGTTTCCAGGGGGTAACAAATTCCTTGAAGCTCTTCTACAGATTCCTAGATTCCCTAACACCTTTGGCTCCATGGAAATGAGAGAGACCTCCTATCTTTGGGTGATTTGTTACATAGACTTTCTCAGCAGCTAACATTTAACAATGCTTAATTTTGTGGTTTCAGTGAAAAAAGTAAAAAGAAAAAATATTTTCCACTGTGTATTTGGAGACTAAATGAGGCTTTCACATGAGTTCTATATCCAGTCATGCAAGAAAGTTATGCACTGTCAAGAAGCATTTTCAAAATTAATGCTCTATAAAGATTATATCTTTATTAGGAGCTGTAATCTTTTATTCAAAGATACAATATGTCTCTAAATAAAATAGCCCAAGTGGGCCTGTATTATTGAAACAATGGCACATAGGATATTTTGAGGCAGATAAAATGTTACCTGTTGTTGAGTAGAAATAGCTTGAAATATTACTCTGACACACTAGCCTGATAAAAAATTATAAAACAACTGAAATCGCCCCCTCCTGTAGAGGGACCTGAGTTTCTTGAGACTAGCAGTGCCATCATCTTTGTCTCTGAATTCCTAGAGCTATGAGCGGCACCAACCACAATGTGGGATCCCATCAGAAATTGGTAGCTGTGAATTATTTCTATTCAGAAGAAAATTGCATATAATTTATTGGTGATAAGTGGATATGAATGGCTGATTTTTCTATATTTAACAACATCTAGAGGAGGCTATAATTCAGGATATTATAAGAACAATGAAAGAATTTGTTGAGATGGACTGAACCACACTTGTGAGAACTTTAGGTATTTTCTGTACAGTTAACTTAGGCACACACACACGTACACAGTAACAAACACTATGACTCTTCCATGAAAATCTTTAGCTGTATTTACAATCCACTAAGTCTGGAGCAATTTGTGATAGCAGCAAGAGGAAACTAATATTTTACCTAAAAGTAAACCATGAAAAAACTTCTCAGAGCCATTTAAAAAGTAATACTAAATATATTCACGTAATTTTGCATTTGCTCCTTGACCTCTTTTAAAAGGTGTGTGTAGAATTGATACAGAAGAAGAAGAATAAAACAGTTTGTGGTAAATAATTGTCTCATGTGCCCACATCACTCTGACGTTTGGTTCCACTGGTGCAACGCCTTCCCTGACTCTGACCCTCCTGCTTTGCTCTTACAAGGGCAATATGAATATGTTGGAAACACCAGGATAATCTCTTCATTTCAAAAAAAATTTTTTTAAAGATTTTATTTCTTTATTTGACAGAGAGAGAGAGAGAGACAGAAAGAGAGCACAGGCAGGGGGAGCAGCAGAGGCAGAGGGAGAAGCAGACTCCCCACTGAGCAGGGAGCCCAGTGTGGGGCTCAATCCCAAGACCCTGGAATCATGACTGAGCCGAAGGCAGATGCTTAACTGACTGAGCCAACCAGGTGCCCCTCATTTCAAAATTTTAAATTTAATCACATCTTATCATTTAAGGTAACATAGTCACAGATTCCAGGAATTACGATATGGACATCTTTAGAAGGGCATTATTATGCCTACAGCACTGGAAGAATGACCTTTCTCCTTCAGGTGTTATTGCTCTTTGAGACAGGACCTTAATTCTAACTACACAATTCCTAATCTTAGTCTTTGTTTACATGTTTATTGGTGAACAGACAAATAGGGTTTAGCTCTGTATATTCATTTAAGAGTCCATTCCTCATGTAATCAATAAACTGAGGCTTATGTATCTGTTTTATTTGAAAGTGTTGCTTCTTTTCAAGAAATTCGGTAAAATATTAGCTGATTATTTTACA
Organism: Ursus americanus; assembly: GCF_024610735.1. NCBI lineage: Eukaryota > Metazoa > Chordata > Mammalia > Carnivora > Ursidae > Ursus > Ursus americanus. The sequence goes on from NC_142127.1 coordinate 43,851,064, forward strand.
CAGAAATTGCTCTAAGTTGCAAGGGTGAAATAATTGTTATTGTTACTAGAGTCATTATTTGCTGTTTAACAATAAGGGCATTGAATTGTTTTTCTTTATGGGAATAGTTTGATGCTTAGAGTCTGATCTAAGAGCAGATTTTTCATAGTAGGTGGTACCGTGGGGCTATCTATGTAATCATTCATCATCAAACATTGCCTCAAATTGCAAGCAGTTGAAGAGTATTATGGTTTAATCACTTCATATTCTAAATGTGGTACTTGGCTTTCCCTAGGAAGGATGAGGATGTGGCTCAGAGAGAATGAAAACACCACTCAGCACTTTTTTCCTTCCATAGTAAATGCAAAGAAAGGACTATGAATTGTAAGATCATCACTCTGTGGTAGCTATCTCTGTAATCTTAAAATGCCTATTCACCCATAATCAGCCTCATTCTCAAAAAGGGATTTATAGAATGTTACAACTAGAAGAAAAATGGGAGATTATTTTGTCTATTTCCTTTTGTGTACAAATGAGGACCCTGCAACCCAAAGGGGGAAATGACTTGCTCAAAGTTAAACAATTTTTTAGGGCACTAGACTCGACTTAATTTTTCTGACTTTCTGAAGTGGCTTCTTTTGAGCATATTTCCATTGAGAATATGCTTTGAACATTCGTGTGGAAAGGCAACTATGAGTTTTAGCATGATGCAGTAGCAGAAGTGACTTCTTGAAGACCTCTTTTCTCGTTTCCTGTTTTCCTTTCTGTATGACTGTTGCAAAATATTACAGATCTGTGTGTGTGTGTGTGTGTGTGTGTGTGTGTGTGTGTGTGTGTGTGTGATACAAAAGTTACTCTGTTGGTTTTTCTTAGATATAACCACCAATGGTGCCTGTCTGTGAAGACTTGGGTAAAGCCATGGGAAACTCAACTGCAGTATAAATTAGTACATGAAAAGAACCAAATGAGTGTTACAGGGCTTCTTATGAGAGTCTTCTGTGTAAGTTGTGGAGGAAATAAGAAAGGAACTGAACCTTGATCATTGATGATCTGTCATGATGTAAGTGGCAACAACTCAGGGAAGCCAGGATGTGTAAAAAAAAGGAGTTTGGAAAACTGGGACAGAGGAGTGAAGAGATTTGCATGAATATACAGCTGAGCTCAGGCCAAGTCCTTTATATTGATCTGCTTTTAACTCTTAGCATCCAGTGTTTCTTCTCCCGTATCTTTCTTTGTAGTCGTTGAAGATGTTTAAGTGGAGAAGTGACCTTATTGAAGTAGTTCTTTATGATATGGACTTTGCCAAACTGTGCTGAATGTTGTGGAGTAGAAAGTGGTCCAATGCAGGGTGACCAGTTTGGAGGTTAACAAAAGAGTGTAAACCCAGGCTGTGGGAACTTCCAACCACAGAATCTGCACCCCTCCTCTCCTAGGCAACAGAACTCTTCCTCCTCTGATCAAAGGCCAACCTCTCCTGTATTCTCAATGCCACTCATTCTCACTTCCTTGAGAATCTTATATTTTGGATCTTTTCTCTATCCTCTGTCATTACTTCCTCCATCGTTATTGGCACCTTCCTCTCAATATTCTCAAATCTATCCCATCTTACAAAGAAAATTTCTGTTCACCTCTGGCCCTGCCTCTTTTTTTCTTTACTACTAAACTGTTTCAAAGAAATATCTAGGCTAACTTCTTATATCTCCTCAATCATATAAAATTAAACATACCTCTTTGCATTTTAAAATTTCTCAATAAATTAGCAATAACTCCAGTTGGTTTTTATTCTGACTTCTTCCACGCAACTCTCCTTGCTAAGGTCACCCTGCTCTCCAAATTGATGGGTCAAATCATTTCCTGTCTTGATTTGCTTGACCTCCGAACAGCCTTCACCTTGGTTTCCTAGTCATCCCATCTTGAGACATTTTCTTCTTCTGGCTTCTATACCAACACATTCTCCCTACTTTTCTCATTCTTTAGTCCTAGTCCTTTTTTTTTTCTTTTTAAATCTACCTTGTTTCCCTACACAGTCATATTCTTTCCAACCACTTCAATTGCCATCTCCACAGCAATAGGTCCCAATTTTTCACCTCTAGTCAGACCGTTTGCCTGAGATCTAGACATGCAGAGCCATTTGCCTAAGCAACAGATCCACTTCAGTGTCTCGGGGGACTTCAAAGATATGTTCAAAACTGAACTTGTGATCTCTTCCTGAAAATGTTTCTGCCCCAGTATGTCCGTATACTACGCCACTATCTGCTTCATGGTAGAAACCTGGGTGATCACAGGTCTTTCTTGACACTTTCCTCCTCTACTCCCTGACATCCCATCAATCACTGAGCCAGCTAATTCTGCTTCCTAAATACCTCAAATGTGCCTCCTTACTTCCATTTCTGCAGCCGCCACTTTAGTTTAAGAAACTTTCATCTCTCAGGGTGCCTGGCTGGGTCAGCAGGTGGAACATGTAATTCTTAATTGCAGGGTTATGAGTTCGAGCCTCACGTTGGGCATAGAGATAACTTAAAAAAAAAAAGTAATGAAAAAGAAACCTTCATCTCTCATTTGAGCTCTTGCGGTTGCCTCCTACTGATCAGCTAACTAAATAATCTCTCTTCCACCAATAATTCAGTTTTCCTTATAACAGTTGGAATGTTACCATAAAAGTCCATGACAACTAGCAATAATTAAGAAAAATTGGGTATAATGCAATTTGTGATTGGTTGCTATTCTCTGTCCTTCCCCCGCTTCCAAACAGGAGGCCAAAGTTCTCATCTTTTGGTGGAGGGGCCCGAAGAAAGGAAGGTAATGCCCATTGAGGAAATATCAGGAACTCATATCCTGGGTAGTGGATGAGGAACTTCCACTCCTCCAATTTTCTCCCAGTTCCGTTTTCCTACATGGTGTCAGCAAAACACGAGATTCTTGATATTACTGCTACTGTCTTGGAAATCCCAGCTGTAGAACTCAGAATCATTCCTACCAATGTTTAACCTCGACGGCACAGCTGCCACAAGGTGGTGCTGAATGAGGCTGGGACCCAGGCCCTGACTTGGAGAAATTTGGACCGTACTTCTGGACTCCCACTACTGTCCTAATAGGCTCATCCAGGTCCCTTCATTAACCTAACAAAAACAACACATTTCATGGCAGTGAAAATTTTGGACTACACTTACTGTGTTATGAAAGGTTTCTAGTGTATTTTATAAGCTCAAATCAGAATGTGTCACTTCCCCGGTTAAATCTCTTCCACAGTTTTCTTTGCTCTTAGGATAAAATCTGATCACATGTGCTGCAAGACCCAGTTTCAATCTCAGATTTCAAATCTCAAATGAGGAATAGGCAGTTGGCATGAATGTATGATTCACCTGCTAAAAAAAGCTATCAATACGCCAAAGGGGGATTAAAAAAACCTTCAACCAGCACTCCACTCTGGATACTTCACCATTTGCCCTCCTCTCTCCCCTGCGCGTGTCGCAATTATCTGAAGATGTCAAGCTTCTTCCTGCCTCAGAGGTTAAGAGCAGACCATTCAGGCTGGAATGCTTTTCTCCTTCTTTTTACTTTATTAACAATTTCTTATCTTATAAAGATTAGCTTAAAAATCACATCATGATAACCTATCCCTTTTGTACCTTGAATTAGATTTCATCTCCCTGTTAAGAGCATACCTACCCTTTCAGCCTTTTTTTCCCAAAATTATGATCGTCTAATATCTTTTTCTCCCAATCCATTTATCAATCCATCCATCCATCAAAAATCCATCTATAAAAGTCTTTATTAAGTATCTACTTTTCACCAGGAACCTCCAGCCAGTGAAAAGCAGGCTTGTGGCAGGGTCCCTAGCATTGACAGGTTGAAAATTAATACAGAGGAAAGGGGAAAGGGATTCAAAAATACCTTTTGAGTGTTAAGACTGGAAAGATGATAAGAAAACCCCAAATATAGGAAAATTAGTATGGAAGAAAGTTTGGGAGCAGAAGAAATTATCCTTTTAATTTGAGACGGGGGAAACATTGAAAGGTTAATTTTTAGTATATAAGAGAAGCTAGGGAACCATTTGCAAACCATCTGCCGAGGAATGATATGTGAAGGTATAAGAATACTTGTAATCTCTAAGGCACAGAATAGAAATAAAGACGAGAGGATTGGCATATTTGAAGGGCACTCTAGAAAAGTTAGCCCCAAAATAAAAATTTTCTTTCACATTTTGTATGTAATATAACTTACCAAAAATATCTTATTTTTATAGGAAATACATATAGTTAGCTTTAGTAAGATAAGAAAGCTAGATGAAGTCCTGGATGTATACCATTCCACTAGCAAGGAATGGTATAGCATTTCTAAGGTGAAAAAAAAAAAAACAGTGAAGTTTAGTTTTTGGCTGAGCAGTAATTGTTCTATAATTGTACAAGTTGGAGCCTTAATTAGCCAATTAAATCCTCCTTTCTTGTTCTTCATATTATTTAAATATATATTTTGAGCTGTCTTCAGATATTGGAACAATTCTCCTCTCTTTGAAACAAGTCCTGAAAATATTAGTCAATAGAAACCCATCTGCACAGTGATTTAGTCACAACAAATCCATATTCCTGGAATCTGTGAGATAGGCTTGTGCTTGTCATGTCATCCCTCTTTTCTTGAAGTTCTGTGGCTTGGCAGGTTTGTTCTCACACGTTCACTGTGCTGCTGTGTTCTGTCAACTCACATGGGGGCAGCAGAGAGGCAGAGGAGACGCCCGGCTCTAAAGAGCAAATCAGAGAAGCCTGAAGCTCTAATTTTGGGCGTAGTGTTTTCAGAACCACATCTTCAGAAATTAAACGTTTTATCTATTGAAACAATCATAGCCAATTGGCATGCCTATTTTTCTCCTTTGAAAGAAAAATAAGACGTGCATCTAGGAGTACGTAAGTACATGTGAATACAGACATTTGCAAGGGCAGTACCAGGATGGCTCAGAATACATTTCCTGATTTTTCTTTGGTATTTACAATTTGACAAAAGATTTACGAGTAAATACTCTATTCTACTGTCCTATAGCCTTAAGAATAATTATTTTGAGTGCATAGCAAGCCCTGTGCCCTGTTTAGAAACATGTGGACATATATTTTGATTAAATGTAATTTGAATAAGAGACTGGTGAAATACGACAGCTTTTGCAATAGATTTGTGAGCTGTTTTTGGTTGTGTGCTAGGTTGCAATAAGAAGTTATTGAGTCAATCTGACTCGTAACTAAAAATTTACAAATACTGCCCTATAAGGGTAGAGGGTAACATACTCCCCTGGCTTCAGGATCCCTATTTCCTGTTGCCTTTGTTCTCTCTGCTGAATTCTTCCCCACCTCCGCTCCACCTCACTTTCCAGCCACTCCCACCTTTTTGCCCCACTAGCTTCTGCAGGGTCTTTAGGTCTCACAGTGGAGGTATTATCTTCAGGCAGCCTGCCCTACTGCTTCTCCTATTTCCTCCCATGGAGTCCTAGAAGCTCCCACAGGGACTATATCTTGTTCCTAATTTTATCTCTAGCACCTAGCACTGTGTATTTATTAGGGCCCAATTTAAAAAAAAAAAAAGTACTTAAAATCTTTACCAAGGAGGTGGGAGTAAAGTGTAAAAGGAACAGAGGACTAGTCACACTGTGAAGAGGTTAAAAGAGGATTTGTTACCCTGCGTCTGGTAGGGTGGGGCTGGTGGGTGTAACATTCGAGGCCAAAGCAAAGATGATGACGTTCATTCAGTTCTTTTCAGCAAACATTTGGCAGTCAGGTAAGACCAGCTAGACTTGAGGCCGGTCATTAGTCAGGTAGTTAGTCGTGTGCCTCAATCCCGATGAGAGCCAGGGGCTTAAATGAAGTAAAAGCATGTCTGTGAAAATGCTTTGTGTAGTGCTAAGCACAGATGCATGAGCGCTGTGTGATCTGCTTAAAAACAAAGAAGAAGCTTAGACCTCATAGTGATCTTAGCAAAACTCTTCTCCCGTAGCTTTCTGGTTGTTAAGGTGGTTCTCTCAAGGGCACCAGTCTGTGCTAGAGGTCATTGCAGTGCAGTGCGGAGAGAGAGGGAGCTCTTTCTGGAGAGGGCTCAGCTCGCCTTCTTAGCATCTTGTTGCTAGGCAATGGCTCCTTCAGTGAAAGCTCATCTCCCTCTTGAAAGATGGAGTAGATCTTGTTGAGAGAAATGCAGTTTGTATAAACTGAACCATATGCAAACAGTATTTTGCTCTAATCTTCAAAATTGCCTTATTCTATAAGGAAAACAAATAATTCCTACTTGAAATCCTGTTACTTGGCAACCAGATACTATACCTCCTCTCTCTTTGTTACAAAGCAATATACTTCCTTTTCAATCTTGTTGATTTATTTTTACCTTTCCACCCATATGCCTTTCCAAATTGATTTAATGAGATTCAGTAAGGCATTGTTTTGTGGTAGTATTTCCCTAGATTGCTGAATTAATTTCCATTTGAAAAATGACTTTGGATCTGCAGCTCCTAGGCAGCACCGAGCATATCGCTCTTAGTGCATATTCCATAATGATAAAATATAATAATGGGTTGTCTATTTGATGGGCCAATATTTAAAGAATGTATATTTTTGTAAAGGAAGTGTAGACAGGTTGGTGATATTTGTATATAGGTGAAAATCCTACACATGGTTTGCTAGGCTCTAAAAAAAAAATCAATATAGAATAATTATCGTCTTCAAAACTGCAAAATATCCATTAGACTCTAAAAGCTTTTTATATTAACCTTTCAATATTTTAAATTGTTGGTCAATTTAGAGAGCAAAATTTTCACTTTGCTTTTATTCTTATCTCATAATGATGTCACAAACTTGGAAATTAGTAGCTAAATTAACATAACCACATAATATTAGTCTTTTTTTTTATTCTGGAAGATTTCTGAATTTATAAATAGAGAAGTTTTAACTTAAAACCGAGGAGTTTTAAAATTCTCTTCTAATTGTTATTGTATGATTTGCCTAGTAGATTCTTGTGTTTATTACAAAGATTTTTATATTTCATCCTGGAGATTTGGCACATGATTGCCACCCAACACTAATAATTCTGATGAGAAGTTTGAAAAACTCTTGCATACTGAGTGAGTTGAGTGAAGTTGAAAGGATTTCCTATGACATTTGACTTTTTAATTTTCTTTCCCTCTCTCCTTCGTCTGTCAGCTACCTCACATTTATTGATTTTCTTTCTCTGTTAGTTAGCATTTTGGGGTCATGATAAGACTCCAGTTGAACCAACTTAAGAACAAAAAAAAAGTTTTGTTCATGGTAGACCTGAATAACCCCAAACCAGAGTCTGCAGTGCCCCAGGACTCTTTGTCTCCCTCTCTCATTTCTGCTTCTGTGATCATGCTTCATCCGCTTATGCTATCTTTATGTCTGTGTCTGTACCCATGACTCTCAGTAGCTTCCTGGACCATATCTTCCTAGTTTAGACAGAAAGGGAAGTGTTCTAATTTACTAATATTTATATCCCAGGAAAGGTACTCAAAACCTAAATCCTGTGGCTATGAAAGCAAAGAAATGAAAGAAAGGAGTTCTGCAATGGTGGAGGAATATGGTGGTACAGTTGATTTTAAGGAGGGGAGTACTAAGCAAATAAAACTAGAAGTAACCACTACTCCATCATTTGCTATGTACTTTGAGAAAAAGGTGGGTTACACATACTCCGGGCCTATAAGGAGCTGAGTATCTCATGACACAAAAAGTTTATAAACTGATACCTTTAATACAGTGTACTTGTACAACAATAAAAGTTTTTACATAGTTATCTGGGATCTCAGAGAAGGTGAACCAACTTCCTAGGAATAGCGAGATAGGAAGTGAGAGGAAGTGTACCTGGAGGGAAGGCGGAGGAAGTGGTTGCCAAGAAGCCTTTGTAGTGATACTTCTGTTTACACTGAATCTTGAAAAATATATAGGAAAATGCCAGGTCAACAGAGGAGCAGAACATTTAGGCAAACGGAGCAGCAAAGACAAAAAGAGTATGTATAGTATGTTTATGAAATGTTAGGGGTTTGGTATAGGTCAAGCAAAGAGTAAATGCTGGGCTTGCTGAGAGGTGTCTGCAAAGAGAAACTGGGATGGTGCCGTGAAGCGCCTTTTGGGCCACGATAAGTAGTTTCAATTTATCTTGTATGTGGAAAGGCATCCTGAGAGATTTTAAGTCTAATGTAAAAAATCTGGTTGGGCATTGGTGTTGGTAAGTAAACATTATTGTGGATCAATATTTTAAAATGAAAATGGAAAATACATTTTAAATCTACCTGGGGATCACCTGGAAGTGGACCCCACAGTTCAAACTCCTTAATGATTATTAGTTTAAAGTAGTGCTTCCAGTTTTTTCAAGATGCTACACACAGAGAAAATGATAATATTTATATAGCAAACTGGGAGAGCCTGGGCAGGTGTTGATAGCCAGAAGTCACCAGCACAGGAGTCCTAGCTACTCTGGGCCCCATCTGTGAGCCACGAGGAGTAAAGAGATGGATCCCTTCCCAGACCATAACCCGTTTGCTTCACACTAGTTGAGAAACTCTAGTGTACAGATCTGAATTAGAGTAAGGACATGCTGTCTACAGAGTGACAATCATCTGTCTTGATAGGGAGTACAAATAATGTTAAGAGTTGTTGATGGCAGTGAATTAAGATGGGGAATGTTTGACCCCTTGAGGATCTTTCAAGATTTCACATTATGAACTTCTTAACTAATAGGAATTTTTATAGACACACTCTTACATGTAGGTGAAATGTGTTTTAAAATGTGCATGTTTTATTATTACTCAGGTATGGCCAGGCCAATAGTTCAGGAGACAGTCATCATTGAAAGGACAATTACTCAGTTTCCAAGAGGTGAAGGCACATGGGGAAGCCCCGAGGGTCAATTGGGGCAGAGGGAGCAGGGGAAAATATGGGCAAGAGCCTTTTTTAGTTTCTATGGGACGGAATAGGTGAGACAGGGTAATAAGCAGGCTTAGGATGGGTTAGTGTGAATGACTTCAACAGGCTCTGAATAGGGAATATCCTTAGTTGTCTGGCGCTGGCCCTAGGGTGGGAGGGATAGTGGCCCAGAACCGGAAAACCAGTAGAGGAGGTAGTTTGGGTGTGGACTCTGGATGTGCTGGTTTGCATATGAAAGGCATGTCCCAAGCAAATTGTTTGCTATCTCTAGGAATTAGCTAACCCTCAAAGATCGGTCCCTTCAGTGTCAGAAAGATGTCAAAGCATTAGAAATTCAGAAAATAAAAATCCAGAGAATAATACAAAAATGTAATACTCTTGTACTATCTTCAGCATTTTTACATTCTATATTTTGCTAAAATTTCTTAGTAGAATGAAGGCAAAAAATTAAAATTCGATCATATTCTAGAAGCAGATGTTGAAAAGAAAATATGAATAAGATTTTTATAGAAGGTATGTTTATACAATAATGATAAAAATTGTATAAACCATAAAATAGCTTCTTTCTTATTATCTAATGGTGAAAAATAATCTTGATTTGCTGATAAAATGAGCCACTTCAACTCAAAATACTATGTGAAATTAATGTTTGACCTCTCCATAAGCTGTCAGTTGTCTTAAAATGGAAACATTACCTATTAAAGGAGAAGTATACAATTTGAAATATTAGTGAGTAACTCAAAACTTCTTTGGACATATTTTATGAATTTATTGGCAGATCTCTTTTTCCAATAATGCTCTGCTAAGGTAAATTTTAAAATTAACTTTTATTTTCCAAGAACCCACCAGCTGGGCAGTAGAGGTAGGTAAGCAAGGAGCATACAGGGTAAGAGTGGGAAGCTCGTCTGAAACTTAGAAACACACAGGAGTCATCCATTTCATCTCTGTGTAAATTATAGGTTCATCATATAAAGGACTTTCAAACACTGGAAAACATCTAGAATATTTAAAAGCCTCAGATCCATATATCTGGGATAGATCTATGCATCCAGACAATATATGTATAAAATAAAATATGTGATTAATAGAAGTGCATTATTGTAATGGGAACTTTTTGTATAGTCTTACCTATTATAATACGTAGTTTGAGTGTGTACTGTAATTATCTCCCTGAAGTGATATTATTTTTCATTTTGTCATTATTTTTCAGATTTTCTAAATGGTACACTTATCCCACATATCAAATAGAGATATAGTCAGAAAAACACTCCAAACAAGTAGGTCTTTGAACTAAATTCAGACATTTGCATTGTATATGTTGCTTAAAATTTATTTCTTCTGTCTCCTAGGCAGTTTAGTGTAGTGATACATATGAAATTTGTCAATTTTCTAAAGCGTAGCTAGGAGAATTCTGAATTTATGATGTTCTTAATATTTTTGGCAATAGATACGCATCAGTAAGCATACTACAAAAACCACCTGAATTTTTGTTCCATTTATTATTAGAAATATTATAGCCTGGGTGGCTCAGTCGTTAAGCATCTGCCTTTGGCTCAGGGCGTGATCCTGGTGTTCTGGGATCGAGCCCCACATCAGGCCCCTCCGCTGGGAGCCTGCTTCTTCATCTCCCACTCCCCCTGCTTGTGTTCCCTCTCTCGCTGGCTGTCTGTCAAATAAATAAATAAAATCTTAAAAAAAAAAAGAAATATTATAGCTCTACTGACCATGATTAACCTATGAGCTTTTCTCTGTGCTCCTTTTCTTTAAAAAAACAAAAAACAAAAAATCTATTTATATACCAATCAATTTAATTAGAAGAAAATAGAATTAAAACCTTTATCATAGACTTATTATCATGATTTATTTGGTATTTGTGTTTGAGGTACTGGGATCTCAATTCATGGAAACTTCATGTTGATGAAATGAGAAGTTGGAGAAAATGCTGTCTGGTCTCACGAGGGAGGTACTACATATGAATGATATTACAAAGTAAACATTTTTAAATCATGCACCTTGATTCTAGGAATTAGATGTTTAAACATATCCTCAAGAAGAGGAGATTTCATCAGAGGATCATTAGGATGGCAGTGCTATAGGTACAGCTGAATTAGGAAAAAGTGCAGTATTTTAGCAGTAGTATTTAGGCTGAATTATAGAGAATTTACAGGAAATTACAGTAGTTAATAACACAGTGCCTCCAATTATGATGAACCTTTAAACTGAATTTGTTTTGGAATCTGCATGTGTAATGTTGCTAATGCAAATATTTTATTTGTAATGGCAGAGATGGAAATGTCCTGTTACATCATCTCCTGCCAATGCAAAATAGACTCCTGAAGTCTGCTTATGATGGCTCTGTCCATACAGTACTGCTTTAACATGGTTGGGTCAAATTTAATAGTGTTGGAAAAAATACTTTAATGTAGAAGGTAGTTATTCTGATGTGATTGTCCTATTAAACACAGCAGTAGGGCCAAGTGTCACCACTTTCATTTTCAGGTAACCCAATTTACATGTTAGGTGACTCAGCAGAGGTGTCAAAACCACATAAACTGCCTGTACAACACTCAAAAATGCTTCATGAATCTTTGATGCTATTTAGGTTGATATGTAAATTATCTAGCCCAGCATGTTCAAAGAGTCACTATGCAGCCACATCAGAGATCAAAAGCATTGTGAGTTGTTATTCGACTGAACTTCAAAGACTAATAAAAATCATGAAGAAAGTTAAATGAAAAATATTTTGTATTTAATACCATGAACTCTTGAAATATAGAAGGCATAAACTCTTGGCTGAACTAAAGCTGTTCTTGTTGAAAAGTTCTCTAGCTTGTCCTCCCTGCAGAGGCTCCTGACTCTCCGTCCCTGTGAAGGTGCCAATGAAGAGGAATTCTCACAATGCAACCACAATATGAAACCAAAACTTAACCTGTTGCCAAAATCTGAGAGGAAGTTTCGGTAACCGGAAGAACGGTGAAAAGGGATTTTAAAGTGCGGGAAATAGACTGCTAATTTTATGATGTTTTACTATGATTTTATCTTCTTGAAGGGAATAGAAAAAGGATTTCTTTTTTCTTCTTGAGGTCACCTTGTCACTTCTTCCCTCCAGATGCACTCACTTATAGAGGGTCTGAAACCACAAAAACCAGGGCAGTACTAAACTGTTCTCATCTCTCCCCAAGTCCCATATACAGAGTAAAGGCAGTTGGAGGGAGATCAGGCAAGAGGAGAATGGTTGTGGACAGTATTTGCTGGCAATTTCATATTGCAGGCTAGCAACCATGCTCAAGTCAAGTCTTGTAGAGAGGATGGCCGGAGCCATGGTTTGAGTCCTTTCTGTGACCTGCAGTGTCCTGACTCCACTGTGAAGAGGATGGGAGAGCTAGTGAACATGAGAGGTAGTGGAAAGTTCCACTTCAATGCAGAGGGACCTCACTAGATTAAAAGCTAACAGTATCCTGAGAGTGGGCCTAAGAACATGTTTATTTACTTGCCATAACATCATGGATCACAGAGAGAGATTGTATTAGGACAGAGCTAGGGGTGGGGGCAAGGGTTAATTTGCTCATTTGCCGTCACTAAATGTTTTCTATCAATAAATGCTGAAAGTCTAGACAGGCATGAATTACTCAGTGTTGAGTAACTGAAGAGAAAAGGAAATCCATCTTAGAAATTATGAAAAATTACTTGGTAAAGAAAAAACTCAGAGGAAAAAGGGGCACTCAGGTGGCTCTGTCAGTTAAGTGTCTGCCTTTGGCTCAGGTCATGATCTCAGGGTCTTGGGATGGAGCCCCACATCTGGCTCCTTGCATATACACATACAAGCTGAGATGATAATTCAATATCTGGATTAAAATTCACACTGGAGACAGTAAAAGACAGATTTGACACTGCAGAAAATTGAATTAGTAATGTGAACAATGAGTAACTCTCTCAGAATGTACTGAAAAAGGCAAAATAGTAAAAAAAATGAGGAGGGCAATAATAGATCTGACAAGCCAAAAATGGAAAGTCAATCTCAAGATTATACATGTTCTAGAGACTAGAATAATTGGATCAGAAGCACCCATAAAAGATAATTGTTGAAAAATGTCCTGGGTTGATAATGGCCATTAAAAGGGTTCTCTATGTTTCAGACAAAAATCCATACAAAGAAATCTATAGGTAGGCACATTTTGGTAAGACTTTAAAAAAAATTCCAGTGGAGTTACAAAATACTTCAAAAACACTGAGGTCATAAGTAGCAGCTTCTTTGTAACAATGAAAATCATGAAAGACAAATATCATATGATTTCACTCATATGTGGAATTTAAGAAACAAAACAGATGAACATATGGGAAGGAATGGAAAAATAAAATAAGACAAAATCAGAGAGGAGACAAACCATGAGACTCTTAACTCTAGGAAACAAACTGAGGGCTGTAGGGGGGATGGGGCAACTGGGCAATGGGCATTCAGGAGGGCACTTGATGGAATGAGCACTGGGTGTTCTACGCAGCTGATGAATCACTAAACTCTACCTCTGGAACTAATAATACACTATATATTAATTAATTAATTTTAAATAAAAAAAAGAAAAGAAAAATAATGATGACATCCAATGACTCTTCTGCTATGTGTATATTGGTAGGAAGATAATGAAACAACCAACTTCGTACTAATTTTCTATAAAACTCAGAGGAGAAAAAGATTTAATTCAAAAATTTTATATAAAACCAAGTCTTTTATGAATAAAGACAGCAAAATTTATTTTTACATAAGCAAATTCTCAGAAAATATTATCACCCATGTATTTTTAAAAATAACAGGGAAAATATACATCAGTGAACCAAAAGACAAATCAAAATTAAGAATTCAGAAATGACAATGTTACATGAAAAGTATTTAGGGGCCAGCTCTTACTCTTTGTGGACCCCGAATATATTAATCCCATGGAATTTGCTGTTTACAGGTGGATCTGGAGTCCAGGTTAGCATAATCCTTCTCCATACTTCCCCCAGCTCTTCCAGTACCTTTGCAGGACCAGGAAATCTGAAGTGCCTGCAATATTAGTAGTTCAGAAGGGTCATCTTAACAACACAGCTTAACAACGCTGAAGCCAGACTGTCTCGGTTAAGTCCTGTTGCTAAAAATCTGATTATATGAGAAAGTTGTTTAACCTATCTGTGCTTTAGTTTCCTTGTCTGTAAAATGGGAGTAATAGTAGGACCTATCTCATAGAGTTAATAAGAAGTAAATAAATCAACAGACACTGACATTAGCTATTGTTATTTCGGATTTTGTATTATGTATTTTACATGTGTAAATTGGAGAAATGAATAAAAACAACATAACAATCTTCTCTGATGGGAAGAGAGTATAATACACTTTTTATACTGTGTAATGCAGACCAGGCACAGCATGAATCTCTTCTCTGCCACTTTTTATTAGTGTGAATTCGCACAAATTACTGAAACTCTCTGAACCTCAATTGTTTTCATCTGTAGAATGGGGCAAATGATATCTAATATATAAGTAGGGTGACCAGCTCATCCTGTTTTGCTCTGGATGTTTTCAGGTTTTTTGCACCTGAAGGTTCACATCCTAAAAACCCCTCAGTGCAGACAAACCGGGACCACTGGTCACTCTATTACAGGGTTGTTAAGAAGATCTGACAAATAGGTAGCTTATGATCTTAAAACCTAAGTGTTCAGTAAATGTTTTCCATTATTTATATTTGTTTTTGTAATAAGCTTTCAAAATCCAGTGTGTATCTTCTAAATCCAGCACATAATTTGTACTCACCACATTTTAAAAACTCAGTCACCACAGATGGCTAGTGACTACCATGTCGGACAGCTCAGCATTAGACTGGTGCTGGAATGAGTTAAAGAAGAGATAGGTACCTCCCAAAATTGGTTCTTTTCTCTGCCAAGAAGATGACGATAGTTTTTCATCTTTCTTATTTCACATACTCATTCAAACTTTCCAAATCCATGAGTTCTTTATGAAGTCAGATATTGTAGTTAGATGATGAAGTAAAAAGATACTAGTTTATCTCATACTTGGGATTATCCATACCATTGATCAACAACTTGGTGTATATGTAAGGTTTCATTCAACCACTTTGCTGAGAGAAACCAAGCCAAAATGCATACAGCTAGGAAAGCCTGTGGCTTTTTTTTTTTTTCTCACTTGTTTTTAAATGGCTTATACGTTGGGGACCCTGGGTGGCTCAGATAAGCGTCCGGCTCTTGATTTCGGCTCAGATCGTGATCTCATGGTCCTGGGATTCAGCCCCGTGTTGGACTTCTCCCTTGGGGGAGTCTGCTTGAGATTTCTCTTCCTCTCCCTCTGTCTCTCCCACACTCATTCTCTCTCTCCCTTTCTCTCTCTAAAATAAATAAATAAATCTTAAAAAAATAAATGGTTTATATGTAGCTTATATTTATAAATTATTCTGGACTAGAGAGAAACCTTGATTCTTTGGTCATCCTTTTTTTGGTCTGAAAACAGTATTTGCCCAAGAGGTTATTAATCACAACAAGAAATACAAAATGGTGCTAGCTTAAGTTTAATGCTTTCAAATTTTTATATCATTGTCTATACCCCAGATAACTAGAATTATTAGGTCATAGAAATATTTGTTCTGTGATCCTAATGGATATCAGAAACTTGCCAAGCTTTTCCTTAGCCATTTCTAAATTTTAGACATTTGGCCTTAGACCTACGGACCCTGCATGTTATGTAGTCAATAACAGTATCATTAAAGAAAGAAATGAAAGCAACTGGATCTTCCTCTCATACTGA
The DNA here is from genome assembly GCF_024610735.1 of Ursus americanus. Taxonomy (NCBI): domain Eukaryota; kingdom Metazoa; phylum Chordata; class Mammalia; order Carnivora; family Ursidae; genus Ursus; species Ursus americanus. Next base: position 43,866,742 of record NC_142127.1, read on the forward strand.
GTCTGGGTTATAAAATGAAAAGAAGATGGCCCTTTTAAAAATTTTGTAATATCCTATAACCTCTAATTATACACATTTAATGAAACTAGGAGAACCGGCTCAAATTAGGCTTAGTTTTTTCTACATATTTCTGAACTTGTTCAGTGATTTTAGAATAGATTCTAAAATCCATTCTCCAGTTATCTTAGATTAAAGGTAGGAGGTAGATGTTGAGACCATCTGGCCTGGGGTGGCAAGTTCCATCACAGATTCCAACCCTAATTGATTATTAGTGGCTATATGTAAGGCTCCGCTAAGGAGAACTGTGAAGTCTGGTATAGTTCTCTGTAAAAGACCGACCAAAGATGTCGGTCTCGGCTGTGGGAAGTGGGAGCACATATGCACACCGTTCCCTCTCATTAACAGCAATCCTCACAGAAAGGGAGCTCCTCACCTAGTAGGGGAAAGGTGATAGAGGTGCAATCATTATTTCAGCAGACCGTCCGGAGCTGCAGGCAGTATTGTGTGGAAAACTGGGTCAGCAGGATGCTAAGCCGGAAAGAAAATTTGCTGTTGGAATTCTGCAAAAAGAGTTCTAATACTGGCACAAATGCTCACGGGGCCATTTCTAGGGAACCAGCTTGGCTGAGCCTACTGTAAGTGCCATCGTGTTTGTTTATGTTACAACCAGTGGGCATTAGCAGAGTGTGGAATGATGATGCCAAAGAACGTCAGTTTTAAAAAGGATTAGTGTCTTACAATATCGTACGTACATGTAAGACAATATCAAAATATCCTACAGTCAATTTTATTAACATTTTAATGGAGAGTAGTTTATATTAGGGTCTTACAAAAATATTGTCTTTGAGATGTACAATCATAGACCATATAAGAACTACTAGTAATTTTGTGTAATCTGTGTTCATTATTTAGCAAATAGACAAATGGTCCAAGAAAGATGGGTGAATTCCAAGATTCAGCAGTTTATACTTTACATCAAAAACTAGGGATGTACTGTATGGTGACTAACATAATATAATAAAAAAATATTATTATAAAAAAAAAAAAGAACTGTGTCCAGAATAAGGTCTCCTGGTTCTGACGGTACTTGATTTCTTTTTTCCCCCAAGATTTATATATTTATTTCAGCAAGAGAGAGAGAAGGAGAGAATGAGTGGGAGGGGGATAGGTAGGAAGGGGGCAGAGGGAGAGGAGAAGCACACTTCCTGCTGAGTGGGGAGCCCAACATGGGGCTCATCATGGGGCTTGACATGGGACTTGATCCCACGACCCTGAGATCATGACCTGGGCCAAAATCAAGAGTCAGATGTTTAATCAACTGAGCCACTCAGATGCCCCAGTATTTGATTTCTGTAAGGGATCATAATCTGAGTATCAGAGGCCTGCTAGGACCCCTTAAAGTTTATTTATTTCATTTTACTTCTCATTGGTAGAAGTTCCCTAAGATTATTTTGGGCAGGTGGCTTTTTATTGTCTTTAAAGATCCCTAGGATATTCTGTTGTTTCTGTCACTTAAATATGAAAGGGAAATGATTTTCTTTATCTCTTACCTGTCTTCTGCTTCACTACTTTCCTTCAACCACTTACTTTAGAGAAAGGGATTAGTTAACATTTTTCATATATTATCTCATCTTTTTAAGTATGTAAATAGTTTCAATGTAGTCATATAGTTTAGGTAAGAAAAATCTCTAACTAGTAAAATTATATATTTGTAATATATAATTTAGAGGTCTCTTTATTCTATTGCATCTTAATGTCTAGTGACTGGATGACTCAGTGGAAAAAAACATTAATCATAATTATATGTAAAACTCAGTTTAGGAGTGAAATAAAATGTCTTGATTTTATCCAAAAGATAATATCTGTATTCATTCATTAAGCATTTTGAATACTATGCATTAGTTACTAGGTACTGTGAAAAATCAACATGAAATACACATACAATACTCATAGTTTGAGGGTAGTATGCACAAATAAAACTTGAAATGTTATATTTCATATAAATAACATGGATATAATGCTATTGGAGTACAGAAAATATAGTCTGGGAAGACCACACAGATGAGATGCCATCTGAACCTTGCAGATAATTTCTAAGGCAGACAAGACATACAAGAGAAGGGGCATAAGCAAAAGCAAGGATATATAATGCCATTTTTAAAAAGTAACAATGAATAGCCTGGTATGACTAAAGTGCAGGGTATATGGGATGAAGTGGCAGACGATGATTCTAGAAAACGTATACTGGGACTATATTCTTAAGACGTGGACAGTCATCATACTTTTTAGACTTTTTAGGGAAGTGGTAAAATAAGATGTGTATTTACAGGAACGCCTGGGTGGCTCCGTTGGTAAAGCATCTGCCTTTGGCTCACGTCATGATCCCAGTGTGTTGGGATCGAGTCCCGTATCCGGCTCCTTGCTCAGTGGGGAGCATGCTTCTCCCTCTGCCGGCTGCTTCCCCCTGCTTGTGCTCTCTGTCTCTCTCTGATAAATAAATAAAATCTTTAAAAAAATGTGTATTAACAAAGATCACAGTAGTGGTAGCATGGAAGGTATTTGGAAGAGGAGAGAGTAGTTGCAGAGAACTGAAGCTGAGCATGGCTCAGGGGCCGCATGGTCTCTTAAGTTTGCTTCATTCTTCTTGTTCTCTTTCTACTGATTCATTTTATTTGTACGTTGTTCCAGTTCCTTAGGACAGCTTGTCAGGTTGGTAATGATCTGACCCCTGCCTGCCTTCAAGGCTTGGTCCACCGTACTCTTCCCATTCTTCACCAGGGTCCAGCCTTCTGATCTTCCATTTTACTCGTGTTGCAAACTCCTTCCTATCTCAGAGCTTTACACATCTGGTGCCTTCTGCCTAAACTGTTTATTCCCTCCCCCTTTGCATGGCCAACTAATTATTTTTTAAGTTGCAGCTTGGAGTTACTTCTTTGAGGGACCCCTTCTCTATAGGTCCTTCCCTCAATACACACAGGCATGAATGCAAAACATATCCCGTGTCCAGTCCTTTTACATCCCTTCTTAGTCTTCTCCTTTGTGCAAGGTCATATAAAAGGAAAGCCTTATCTAGATTTGGAAATAATTCCTCATGCAATTGTTTGCTTATGCTCACTCTCCTTCAGCAGGAGAGCTTTTGGACAGCTCATGTGTTGTTTGTTGCTTTATGTGCTCAGTAAATCTTTTTGAATAAATGAACATGGTTACCAGTCTAGGGGCTACACACCATTATTGCCCAGAATCATCTGCTGTAGTCTTTGTATGTGTGAGACAGAGGGAGAGAAAAGAGAAAGGTTCTGATTTGCTTACTCTTGCATCATGTTTTCGTAACTGAGGATGGAGGTGTCAGGGTTACTGGGTGTGCGGCTTACTCAGCAGGACTGACTGTCGCTTAGGAGATTTAGTGACATTGGGAATGGCATGGCGGATACCCTAAAGTATACTTAACATGTTGGTAACCAGATAGGAGGAGCTGGTTAAAGACATTTAAGAACAAAAAGCAAACTGTACAGATGGAGACTGACTGACCATGCAAAAATAAGGGCTCAAAATTATTTGGATTTGATGACTAGCTGTGAATCAATGGTATAATGCTGCCATTTGAAATTTCAAATGACTGAGATATGTGAATGGGAGGATATTATGTAACTACTTCCAATGGTCATCATTTACCATAGTGTTCTAGGTTCCTCTCCTCATCATCAAATGGTAAAAGAGAAAAGGACTGGTGTAAAGATGAATAACAGAAATTAATACTGTGAAAACTGTACTTAGAATAATGTGAAGAAGAATATTTAGAAAGATATAATCCTTAAAGTTGATTTGATCTTTGAAAAAAAATTTTAAGCATGGACTATCAAGCCAATAGTTGAAATTATTACTAAGGAACAAGAGGAAACAGCATAGAGTATTACATTTGTTAACAAGATCGTAAGTATGTGGATAAGGACCATACTGTGTGTTCACTGTTTTGCCTCGATGCCTAACATAGTTTTTGGCAATAGGAAATATTGAGTTAATGTAAGTTGAATAAATGAAAGTAAGTGCTGGCTATTTAATGTCTATATGCTTGTACTTCTATAGAAATAAGACCAAACAAAATAGTTGATATTTGAGTGTTTATAATTTGAGGCACTGTCCTAAGATGTTTATATGCAATGAATATAATATATAATGGAATATTTGTGACAACTGACTTAAAATGTGGGTTTTATTATTATTCAGGTATAGTGAAGCCAACAGATGAGATGACTGTCATTGACAGGATAACTGGTTACCTACAGTTCCCAGGAGGAGGGGGCGCACAATGGCACTCATGGCCATATGAGACAGTACAAAGGTCAGTCAGGAGGCAGAGGGGTGCAGGGAAAGCGTGGACAACAGCATTTATCACAGTTTTCACAAGAAGGAATGGGAAAGGCAAGGTAAAACAGACTGACCAGGTTTAGGATTGGAGAGTTTGAATACTTTCTGTAGGCTTTGGGCTCTAGGGGTGATTTCCTAGTTGTTCAGGACCCAGCCCTGTGGTGTTCTAAGGCAGGCATATAGTGCCCGAGACTGCGGGAGCCTGATCAAAGGAGGTGGGTGGAGGTATGGATTTGTGATTTGCTGGTTTGCATATCAAAGCTCTCAGAGAATTAGCCAAGTTGTTTGCTCTCAGAGAATTAGCTAACCTTAGAAGAGTCAGTCCCCTCCTGGTTCCACAAGGTCCCAAGATGTTAAAGTATCATGAAATACAGAAAATGTTTTCTAAAATACAATTAACACACAACCTCATGAGGTAGGAATTGCTATTATACAAACTTTCAGATGAGCGTGGAGGCATGGAGAGGCTAAGTCATTTTCCTAAGAGAACACAATTAGTAAATGGTTCATCTGGGTTTCAAACCAGAGAGGAAAGCTTCAGAAATTGTTTTTAACTGTCCTGCTATATATTTCTCATATGCACAGTGAGCAACTATGAAATAAGACCCAAAAGCCTACATAGTAAAAGTATACACAGAACAAGACAACCAAGAGATGAATTAATAAAGCCATGAATATCAATGTGTTTGGTTTAGTGATTAAAATCTTGGTGAAAGGTAGATGGGTCATTAGATTAGGGAGAACTTTTACTTTCTTTTTTCTTTTGTGAGGAAGACTTTATAGATGATGTTAGTTTTTTTTGTTTTGTTTTGTTTTTCTAGGATGAGAAGATAGGTGGATACCTTTGGGACAGAATAAAGGCTATATTTATAACTTGTAAAGTATTGTGACTTTTTTTACATGACTTTTCCACATTAGACACTGGCCATGTATTTACCTTAGTATCTACCTAATACTTGTCTGTCTTATAACAGGCATTGTCCCAGAATGTGTCAAATATTGAAACTCTGGTGGTAGAGTAGTTCTATGGGTAGAGAGATGATGACATAAGATAGAAATACATGTAGGCAAATAGATATGAAGTGCAGGGTTTTTGGAGACGGTAGCCTGGCCTGGATTCCTTTGAACTCCATGTTCTAAACCTAAATTTCTTCCTTATATAATAGTCCAGAAAGTACTCGGGAAGGGAAATAGGTACTTAGAGAGCCTGAGACTATTTCCTTTATGCAGCAGCACAACATACTCCCAAGATCATTGTTCCCATGGTCTTTACTCATTAGTTATACAACTGGGAGCTCTTAAGAGTGGCCCAGCTGTGCTGAGGCCAAGCTCGAAGAACTTGGAGAGATCATGATGGGAGACAGTTAAATATTTAAAGGTAATAAAAGGAGCAAGGATTAGTATTGCAATAAAATGCCATTAAACTTAAAAAAAAATCAAATCAGCATATTTCTGTGTTGTGTTGGTGGTTCATTTTACATCCCTTAATCTGTAGGATGATATTTGTTTCTCTTGGGAAAACACTTCACCAAACATATTAGAGTTAATTGCATTTAGCTATTTTAGATTGTGAAATGAATGTGCATTGGATATTAGACTGTTCATACCACAGTGTTTTGCAGAAAGTGAAAAACAAAAGGGCATATTTCCACATTTTTTAAAAATTTTAATTGCATTTTGAAGAAACTCAGAAGCTTGTAGTTAGGATTTGCAGATATGAAAATCTGGGTCATCATAGTGCACAAACTCTATCACTAGGACTGTACAGCAGTGTTTTGGAGCAATGATTTAAATAGTTTTTTTTCCTATTGCTAGCAAGTCAGTAAAAATGTTTTTGGAGAATTGTTATGCTAGATAAAATGGATTAATCCTGTTTATCACATTTTATGGATTATTTCTTTTTGGTGTCTGCTTTGGTTCAGGTGGTTCAGAACTCAGGTTTCATGAATAATTGCTAGAGCTATTAATTGAAAATGTAGACTTTGAACTCATTTCCTTATATGACCCTGCAGAAGGCTGTAGCGTTCAGCTCCGTGCTTTATAGCCACCCCCAGTTTAATGAACCATCTTTTTCTTTTACTAATATCTGTAAGGCAAGAAGAGAACAAAATCAAAGAAATGTCTTTCTTCCTGTGATCAATGTCAGACCGAACTTGACATGGCCTCTTATGTTTATCATTTCTTAGTTTTTAGTATTTCTTTGCCTGTTTTTATTTATTCTTATGTGAGCGCCACAGAGTGGCAGGAGGACGTGAATTTTCCTGAGTCCCCTGTTAACTAGATAATTTTTAGCAGGTGGCCAAAGTTATACTATTAGTTATTATGTGTTTAAATTATTTGAACTTCTATACTTTTCAGAGAAAATTTCAGTGAGAAGCAGGGCATAATAAATTACCTAGCTAATATACTTTTTAAAGGATTTTTCAAAAATATTTTAATTTATACTATTGATTTAATTCAAAAACAAATTTTTGAGTACCTACTATGTCATAGCCATGTGCCAACACTAGGATTACTAATATGAATAACACATAAGCCTTGCTTCGAAGGAAAGACCGACTGAGTCATTTTATTTTTCATCGTTGAATTTTATAAATGTGAAATAGAAGCTCAGTACAAACTAATGATCATAAAAGTTTGAAAATTTTAGTTAAGCCACATTCCTAGATCTTATATTTGGATGTTTATGCTTAATACTCCTGTTTCTAGAATATAATAGAAATATCATGTAAGGAAAAGTTTTATAAAAATAACTTCATCATTTCTAGAGTTTCTTTTTCTGGACACACCTTCTGACCTGATAAGTTTTTTTATTGTCCTTGAAGATGGATCTAACTTAAGGTAAAAGAGAAAGCATTTTTGAGCTGTATGCTGGGGCCAGGTTTTAAAGAAGTCCCATCATGGCCTTTGTTGATCAAAGTCATCAAAAGCTGGCTTTGAGCAGTGGAAACACAATCTTGATATTTTTGGTGAAGATTTACAGCCTCCCACTCTTAAGATCAATGACAGCAAACTTTTAATAAGCAATTCCTTAACTCTATACTAAGTCCTTTATAACTGTTAGCACGTTTAATGTTCACAACATCCCTAGGAGTTAAACTGCACAGTTTAGGGGTTATAAGCACACTCTCTGGAGCCAGTTGGTCTGGGTTTGAATCTAGTAGGATGTCCCAGTTATATCCCACATATAACATTTCCTAAATGGAACCTATTGCTTTCCCCATCAACATGCCCCCTTACTTATATTTGCTACCTTAAACATTGTTACTGCCATTTTTATCCACTCACCAACTCTGAAATCTGAAACTCATCTTCAAGCCTGCATTTCTTTACCTCTTAAGGTCTAATACGATTTATTCACAATTCATCCTTCTCCATTGCATTCATTGTAGCTCGCAGCATTTTTATGCAGGCTCTTCCACTAACCTCTTCTTTTGTCTTTAGTCTTACCCTGCTCTAATCTATGACCACAGAACATCCCACAAATCTGACTCTGTCAGACTCAGCTCAAAATCCTTTGATTTCCCCTTTGCCTTCAGCTCATTTATAGAAAATTTTAGGTGAGTACCTCTGTATACAAGAAATTAAGTTAGATGCTGGGCCTCTCACACATCTATAGTTTACTCTGATAAACATATAAACAAAATTATAACAATAAAACATGATAAGTGCAGTAAAAGGTAAGAATGAATAATATATATAGATAGCACATGGCTTATTTGTGAAGCCAGTACACAGTGTGAGGATTTCCAGCTGATTTTCAAAGATTAGCTGAAGTTTGCCAAGAGGATGGATCTGAGGATTCTTTCAAGTATATTCTGGGCAAATGCACTAGGATGTGCAAATATAATTTACACTTTCTTCATAGTGTTCAGAATCCTTCCATCCTAATGATGATTCATCCTAAGGATCTCCCAACTTATCCAACAAGTACTCTTCCATGTAGATAAAATGTACCAAATTTTCTCAGAAGTGCTATATTTTTCATTTTCTCAATGCTTTTTTTTTTTTAATTTTATGTCATGAACCATCTAGCAAACTACTACTCAACCAGTGTTGTTTCTAAACTCAGTCGTTTTATTAACCAATTCCTCTGTACCCAGCCCCCACTCCCAGGCTGAGTTGTTTGTGGCTCTTCTGTGTGTATTAATTTTTGTCCAGGGCTAGCTCTGATCTTAAAGTGGCTAATTTGCATTTAGGGATCATGCCCAGATACAACTAGGTCCTCCAGATGAGTTTTCAACAGCTGTGCTTGTACAAGCTGACCTTGTCCACTCAAGTAAGATAATTAGCATCTCTCTCCTGGAAATGGGGATATTTTGAACTATGAGAGGCAGAGGCTGCCAACGCAAAGGGACATGTACACACTTCTGCTGCTTACTGGGATATTCTGGTTTCTTTACTTTCTGAAGCTTGCTTGTTCAACATTTTTTAAATTTTATGAGCCACTTCATTATGCTTCCAATCAATTTCTCCCCCACCTTGTTTTGCTTCTGAAATTGATTGCCATTATTCTGCAACCAAAACCAAAACCAAAAAACCCTTAAATGTGACATTCAAACTACATTACCTAAAATGATTGATATTCATGTGTGGGTCTCTTATTTAGCTATGAATTCATTGGAGTCAGTGATTGGCATGTAATAGGACTTCAGTAAGTGCTGAACGAACATACGAATGAATTAATAGAATGTACTATTTAGGGTTCAAGTCCAATGATCTGGGGATGCATCATTAAAAATTAAGACCCCAAATCATCAACAACTGAAGATATATCTGTTACTTGGGACTACAGAGTGATCAACAGATGCCATGTTATGCCTACTGCAGCACAAACTTGTCATTCTCTGGCCAAATTAGTAGCAGCTGAGTAGCTCCTGCTCTCTGCTGATACTGTGTTTGAGAGACCCTGGAACTGAATGCATGTTGAAGGCAAAGGAGAGCTTGTGTTGTTGGGGATACAAACACTGCAGAGTCAGGATGAGGGAATTAAGCTCTGGAGAAAGGGCTAAGGAAAGATAATTTACCTGGGACCAAAGTGGGACCCATAAGGGAAAAAATAGCTAAAAAGTGAAAAATGATGACAGAATACTTGTGACAAGATAGTAAGCTTTTGGCCATCTTGGAAATAATTTCTGTGATAATGAGTGTACTTAAACTTCCAAGTTATTTTTACTTTTTGGTGTAATGTTTATAGAGCTGTAAATGCATTTTGAAATGATATATGTCATTTTAACCAAATATATTTACGTTAAATCTATTCTTATTTTAACTCTGATTTGGTTTTATACCTACCTTCTTATTCCACCTCTCCCTTATAGCCATTACCCCAATGAATCAAGAACTGACTACATTACTGTTTTTTTGAGACAAACTTTAATTTCAAAATGTAGCAATTTTATTTACATTAAAAGCAATATTTTTAATGGAGAAAGTTACTTTTGTTATTTCACATGTTACTTCCGTAGATAATCTGAACTATGTCATTGTTAGATCTATTTAACATTCCCAGGGAACCAAATTCAATTCCCAGTGTCTGTGGATGTACCTGTGGGAAAGTAGATATGAAGGGAGAAGGGGCTAATACTTACAATGAGCTCAAAGAAACATTAAGCTTATATACAATACCAGCTTTTCATAATTAATATACAGTTCTTTTTGAGCACAAATCTAATCAGTGCTTTCTCATAAACATTTTTTTATTCATGAAAAAAGTGGAAAACTCTTTTTAAATTAGTACAATGTTTAGCCTAAAGCCTCAGGGTCTTTCAGTAAGTACACATTTGAGACAGAGTAGGTGATGTAGTCAGGGGAATTTTTAAGGAGCATAAAATATTTAAAGGTATGTCATTTCCCATTTCTGTGAAAGTACCATTAGTAAGAAATATTCTTTACTTGGCAGAAGGAGTAAGAAAATGTATGTTTAAAATACTATTATTTTATCATTTTGGAAAACAGTTGACACTCCTCATACAACCAGAAAAAAAATGTTTTGATAGCATTTCCTGTAAGGCCCTTAGAGAAGGAAGACATAACTCCAGTAGTATTTGACTTAGCATGCATGCATTTATATCAATATAACTGCATATACACTTAAAGTGTTAATTCTATTCTCCCTGATTCACATGGAACTAGATACACTATCTATTTGCCATGGCAACACTATCTTGATGAAATGCTGCAGTCTCCTTATCAAAATGAGTCATGCTTCTGGTAGTGACAATATGACTCTCTTCCCAGAGCACTGCAGCAACTGATTCTTGTGTAAGGAAAAGAGGGAATGTTTCATGAGTGTGTGGGTTGTAAACAGAACAAAGGGGTTATCTATAATTCAGACTAAAAATAAATTGCAGAGTTACCAACAGCATTCTCACCAAGGGCTCTGCTCCAGAAAAGCCTCAGATGAAAATTTGTGTTTGAAATTTTTCTAAAGAAGAATCCAAGCATCACACAGAATTGCACCTTTTCTGATCTCTTTCTCGAATTACTTAATTTTTCTCCCATACATCCTATTACTGGTGGTCTTACTCTTGCCATTCACGTAATAATAAGATTGCAAAAATGTCATAAGGATGTTGTTATGGAGCATTAAGTGTCTGAACCTAGGGAATAGTAAATCCACTCTCCAGACAGGAACTAACAGTGACATTTTTCAGGAGACATGCTGTCAAGCCAAGAATGACATTGCTATAAATGTGAAGCAGTGGTTTATTATCTAGTTTTCTTGCTTAGTGACAATAGGGTACGATGAAAGATAAAATTTCTATGTTAACATCTGATAACAACTCCATGGCATAATACTGTATGTTTCTGGGTATAAATATAATTTGTGAAGTCTTTGTGTATAATTAGTACAAAGAGCTTATCAGCAATAAATAGCATTGTAAATGCAACAATTAAAAAAACATTACTGTGGGTGTATCTCTGATGTGTGACCATCAGACCATTCTGCATTGAATACACTTGTAAGTTCTCTTATGATGCCATCTGTAGATGATTTTTAATAGATCTGTTTCTGATTCTTGGCCCATTTCTTTGCTGCCTGGGCCATATGATCTCTTATCTCATAGTACATGTGTAATCAGATCAATGTGTGTGTGGAGTGAAGTGATGTTTTATTTTAGAGGAGAGGCTCTCAAATTGATCTCAGGAATCCTTTAGACTCTTAAAAGTTATTGAAAACCCCAATGTGTTTTCACTTATGTGAGTTAGACAGGTATTGCTATTTACCATATTAGAAGTTAAAACTAAGAAAAAAGAGGGGCACCTGGGTGGCTCAGTCGTTAAGCCTCTGCCTTCGGCTCAGGGTGTGATCTCAGAGTCCTGGGATCGAGCCCCACATCAGGCTTCTCTGCTGGGAGCCAGCTTCTTCCTCTCCCACTCCCCCTGCCTGTGTTCCCTCTCTTGCTGGCTGTCTCTCCCTCTGTAAGATAAATAAATAAAATCTTAAAAAATAAATAAATAAAACTAAGAAAAAGAAGAAGTTAAAACTAAGAATTTTTTAAAATATGTATTTGTTTTTAAATAATAATATTAAAGCCGTCACATGGTAACATAAATAGCATACTTGTGTGCGTGTGTGTATGTGTGTGTATGTGCATGTGAAAACTATTCTATTTTCCAAAACAAAGGAGATTCAGTGAGAAGCATGGCACCGTTTTAAACTTCTGCAAATCTTTTTAATGCCTGACTTAATAGAAAACAGCTAAATTCCCACAACCACTTCTGTGTTCAATCTGTAGCAATCTGTTGTTTTGGTTGAAGTGTATGGAGAGTGTGGCCTCACACAGATAAATAACTGGAAAAGGAAGGAGTGTTTTAACAGCCTTTCAGGTAATCATGGATATTGTTCTTTGATACTACATTAAAACTCAACAAGTGGGTATTTCTTACGGTTAGTTGCAATGTGGGCTCTGAAAACAAATCAGTAAATTTTGGACACTCTCTGACACTTAAAAGTTCTTGAACTATAATGTACTTTGAATGGATCTTAACTCCTATGTGACTTTTTTTCGCTGTTGTGGGTTGGTCAGTTGGAAAATATCGCTTCATTGACTTATGCAGACCTTTCCAAAGTTAACACATTTCATTATTCAATACAGAAAAATAACATGTGTTTATAACATCACTGAACCCATCAGAAAAGTTTGTAAGTATTGTGAAGCTGTCAAGTTCACTGTGGCAGATACCAGTTTTTCAAAATTTTTATTTTTGCTTGAAAGTTTGAATTTTATCACTGGCAAAAATAGTGTCAGTTGTTTGACTTGAAGTGACAAGCTTATTTCATTCCTTTCCAAGAAAATGCCTGTCAAATACCCAAGTCTGAATAACCATAACTTGTCTGTCAGTTGTTCTTTCAAGTAAAAATGGTGTTCCGTGAAAAATGAAGCTAGTTTATCTCCATGCTCAATCTCCAATTGCTTTTTCTCAAAATGGTAGGTATAAAGCAGAGGCTTTTTTGTGTCTGCCCATCTTGTCACACAAGACTCAAAATGCATATACACAATGGTCGAGATTCTATAAAATTAATAATTTGTACTGCTTCATCTAGCACATTTTAGGTAAACTTGGATTTTTTTAAAAAAAATTTTGTGTGGCTGAGTGAGAATGTAATCCCTATTCATATCATTTGGTGTCACTCCCTTAATTCAGGCTAAGACATCCCCAATTTTATCTACCAATGCTTTGGCACCATCAGTGCCAATGTAAGCATAGTGAAAAAAGGCAAATACCATCTTATATTATTGGGTGACTTAGTATTCATATGAAAATGGTAGGTCCCCTGCAGAGGTCTTGTGTGCTACTGTCTAAATCTACCACTTAATAACAGTGGTTTTGTTATCTATTGCCACGTAGGAAACCATCTAAAAAATTAGTGGCTTAAAACAACAATTTATTGTTTTCTCTCATAATTCTGTGAATTGATTCAGTTCAGAAGGGAGGTTTTTACTTAAGGTTTCTAAAACAGTTGAGGTAGGATGCTGGGGCAGAGACCTCTAAAGACTTCCTCTCTGTGCTAGTCAGGATTCTCCAGAGAAACAGAACCGGTAGGATATGTATAGATATACGTAGGAAGATATTTGTTATGGGAATTGGCTCCTGTGCTATGGAGGCTGAGAAGTCCCACAGTCTGCCACCTGTGAACTGGAGAACTGGAAAAGCCAGTGTTGAAATTCAGTCAGAGTCTGTGAAAAACAGGGGTCTGATGGTGTAAGTCCCAGTGCAAGTTTGAAAGGCTGAGAACCAGGAGCACCAATGTCTGAGGGCAGGAAAAGATGGCCATCTTAGCTCAAGAAGAAAGGGCAGGAAAAGATGGCCATCTTAGCTCAAGAAGAAAGGAGAATTCACCTTTCTTCTACCTTTTTGCTCTATTCAAGCCCTTCATGGATTGGATGATGCCCACCTGAATTAGTGAGGGGACTTTCATTACTCAGTCTGCTGATTCCAATTTTAATCTCTTCCAGAGACACACTGAGAAATATGTTTTATCAGCTATTTGGTCATCCTTTAGCTCAGTTAAGCTGACACATAAAATTAACCATCACACTCCCTCACATGTCTGCTTGAGGTGATTGGGCTGGAACAGCTGAAGGATGACTGAGCATCTTGCTCTCATTGTGACATTTCCACTTGGCTAGCTTGGTCTTCCTCACAGCATAATGGTCTTGGGGTGGTTGGTTTTGCTACATGGTGGCTGGCTTTCCCTGGAAAGAGTTTTCAAAGAGACAGGAATGTGAGCTCCAGTACAAAAATTGGCACACTATCACTTCTGCTGTGATCTACTGAGCAAAGCAATCACAGAACCCATACAGATTCATAGACCCACTTCTCAATGGGAGGAGTGAAAGGAATTTGTCTTCACCACAAACAGTGTGATCTTGGAGAGTCACTTCTTAGAATTCTCCAAATCTCATTTTCCTTGTCTGTAAAATGGAGGTCGCAATTGCTCCTACCTTATGGGGTCTCTACGAGGATTAAATGACCAATTACACAAGCCTTAACATGGTGCCTCCCAAGTAGTAGAGTTCATTAAGTGTTAGATATTATAATCATTTTTACTGTTACTATTTTTATACTGTTATTTCACAATTGGCAAAAATTAGCCAATATTTTCTATGGTTTCAATTCAGTTTATCCTTTTAAAATTTCACCAGCTTGAGCTTCTCAGAATCGAACTTTTTCTTCCTTTGCACAGCTGTCATGGTCACATCAGTTTTCTATACCAGTTATTCCAGGGGAGATAGAGAACACAGAGGAGGGCTGGAATGCAGGAGACCAGGCTTCTCTTCAGGCTGCATTTCACTCTTGGTGACCTTGTATTAACATTTAAATAGAAAGTGGGTCTCTGCCCAGAAACTGCTGCCTGGGTCAGGTTCCAAATCATAAACTTTGTAGACTAGCGGGCTAGAGCTTGTGTATGATGATGCCCTCTTGGGACAACCCTCCCAAGAATGCCCTTATCATTATATTTTTTTAACCCTGATTTTTACTTATTAGTATGCCATTTCACAATCTGATGCTAACATACCACAACTCAGCAGCCTCTTTTTGCTCTTTAACCTTTACTATATGTGCCAAAGTCAAGTGAGGAACAAGTCTTGCACCGTATGTGAGTGACGAACCAGATGGATAAAGCATCTTTCCAAAACTAAAAAACATAGGAAACAACCCATTGAACTTCCTCTGCTGGATAAAATAACTCTTACCACTTTCACTGGTATATTTGAATATTTCATCTCAAGTGTGGTTAAGTTTGTACTTTTTCTTTCATGAAGAGACAAAAGCAGGATATAAACGTTGGCAAAATGTTCAAAACCAAATTTGTGTTTCATAAACCATGAAGAAACCGTGTAGAATAAAAGAATATCGATACCCTTTAAAAAATATGCTCTAGCGCATCTTTACTAACTTTGGTCTAGATGTAGGGATGAGTGTGGCTTAACAAGCACCATCCCCTCCAGGTCTCATTTAATACTTAATTCCAAGGTTAAAATGTTTGACTTCTTGCCAACTGGCAAGGCAGCACCCAGCCTCTACTGTAAAATTTCCTTTCCTGGAATTGACTTGTAATGGAAATGTCTTTTGTATGTATTGGTAGTAGTAATTCTAATTTTCAAATTTGTTCTTATTTAGGTAGTGAAAAACAACCACAGTTATTAGGAAACTTCCCGTCAGTTAAAGCAACTTTGGATAATGTTTCCAGAATATATGATCTTAGTTTCCTTCTTAACAGTGCCACCAGTTATAATAGCCTTCTGCTATTTGAAAAATAGCTACTACATTTTTTTCTATTTAGATGCCAACCTTTGGATATTCACAAACAGTCAGAAACCATCTGTAGGCATATATCCCATTTCTGTTGCCTTCTCACACTCTTGGGTGCTTAAGTATTACCAAGAGATCCCTCACACTTGAGACGTTGTTAATTAGGATAATAGGGATAATGGACTTGGTCAAATGAAAGAATGCTCTTAGAAGATTGGTTCTACTTCCATACTAGCTTGGGGTGGATTCAAATATCTTCTAAAAATGTAGTTTAGTCTCCATTAAAATATAGCAGAACTTAGATGACAGTTTCTAGGACTAGGTACTTGCAAACAATCAAATGAAAATCTTGTGTGTGGTTGGCCTACTGACCTCATGTGTATATACACACACACACACATACACACACATATGTGTATTCAGTACATACAGGGCAAATCTGATTAAATCAAGTTGATTTAATCCAGATTTAAGTCTTTATTTAAAAACACTAAATCTTATTTTCCCTTTTAATTGGTATTATCTTAATCTACATTCATTAAGATACAAAGATAAAAGCAGACATTATCTTGGATGGCATAAACTATGCACTTTGAAGCACAATTTGTTTTACTTTATATCTTGTCAAATTAATTTTACAGCATTATGAGAAAGCTGAAAGATGCAGTTTAGTCTGGTGGCTAAAACCATGGGCTCAGGAGGCACCTAGCTTTAAATACCAGTCCTCTAGTGGTTATGTGACCGTGGTTGTGTTTCTAAACCTAAGCCTCAGTCTCCACATCTGTGAGGCGGGGATGAAAATAGTGCCTCTGTCATGTGGTTGCTATGAGAATTAAGGGACATAAACCATGTAGAGCACCAAGTATATGGATTTGGGTCCTACATGTTAGCGCGGCAAACTTACAAAAATTAAAACACTAAGTAAGATAATTTTGAAATTGAATGTGGAATACTTCCATTTTTATATGCTTATAAGGGGTAGCTTTCCCTTTCTTACATACAATTACAATACTCATTGTCAGAACAGGAGGCATTTATATTGTTTAATTTAACTAAAACCTTAAAGTTAAGGGACTATATTTCTTCTTCAGTGGACTGTTTATAATGATTCATCAATATCAGCAGGCACAGTTTGAATACGTCTTCTGTGTGTGTGTTTTGAGGAGTTTCATTATGAGAATTTTTTAAAAATCAGAAACATGAAATAAACTTGAAAAAATAACATTGTAAACCTGTAGGCGCTAATAGCCCCCGTTTCTTTTAAATCCTGACCCATCGATAACCTCACGTACATGTATTTGTGCATATGTATGCTTCTGTACACAAAGCCACAAATTGTTTGTGCATTTGTTTGCCAGACTGTGATCGTAAAGTAATGTTATTTTATATCCTGCCTTTTTTACTGAAAAATACATGCAGTCAGGAATTTATCCTACAGATACCCTACAAAAGAACACTATTACAGAAGTACAAGATTAATCATCGTGGCATTATTTGTAATAGGAAAAGATGGCTAATTATTCTGAGTTTAAAATATCAAAAGTAGATTTAAAACATCATCTTTTAGCACCGTCTCCTCAAACCTAAGCTCTTACATCGGCTTATCATTCCTTCCTTGGTTGAACTGAAATTATCTCTGTCTTCATATATTTGGTTACTTTGGTAAGTCACAAATGTCTACTTTTGGCCAGGAATCTGTGCCAGGCCCTGTGGTATTGTATGGTTTGTTCCCTCCTGTGGCTTCTAACCTTGCCACCTAGTTAACTCCTTTTTATCCCTCAGGTTCACTTACATTTCCCTTGGTGCAGGAAACTAGTAAAGAATGGCTTAAGTGCCCACTTTTTTGTTCATAGAGCACCCTGTACGTCCCGTTTACCTAGCTTCATCACACACCGCCGACATTGCTTGTTTGTCTCCGTGTCCCCTGCTGATCAGTAAACTCCATGAGAGCAGGGGGTGTCTATTCCTGGCTGATGTTTCGTCAGCATTTAGCACTGTGCCAGGCACAGTACGTGTGCAATATATATGTTAACTGAATCAATGATCATATTGCCTGAATTTTGCTTTGATCTTCCCACTGTTCCTATTTATATTTTTGGTTGATTTTCTAGTGCCTGTGTTTAATTATTTCTTCTGTGTATATGTCCGTGCTGCCTGACCCTAATTGGGTAAGACATTGTCTATTTAATCCATCTTTTCCCATGTCCAGAACAGAACAGTTCATGTGATCAAGGCTTTAAATTCGGAACAATTGGTTCTGAAATTAAATTATTTTAAGCTCAAGGGCAGAACTACAGTGTTTTCTTCTCTCTCACCTTCTTATTCTCTACATAACAGTATATTCAATAAATATTAAGTAATAGAAAATGTGATTTCAGAGAAAATATTGACTAAAGATAGCAGTGGAACAGTAAACATGTCTAATAGGGCAATATACTAAATGGAGCTTGATTTGGGCAGGTTTGGTGTCAGCCAGCCTAAATTTGAATGTTGGCACTGCCATTGACTTTGTGATCCTGAGCCTCAGTTTTTCCTATCTTTAAAATGGGACTAATACAACTCACCTCATTGGGGGTCTTATGAAGAACAAATAGAATAAAATTTGATAAACATGGGGCACATAGTACAGTGGTCTATAGTAGTTGTTTTACTATTTTCTTTCTGAGCGATTTATAGTCTTTATTAAGATAAAATAAATGATTCTTCACATTTGTATATTATGCCTACAAAATTGTTGGTTTATTTTCTTCTACAAGAAAGAGATATTAAATAAACATAAAAACCCTCCAGGTTTTTATGATTCTGGGCATATAGGAGTATGTACAATAAACAAATTAATTTCATGTTGCAGCTTCCAGAGATGGAGAAATCTGGAGACTGGATCAGAATGTTAGGAGGCTACAACTCTGCATATAGCCTGCCTTCGATCAGCGGGCCACTAAGAAGTCCCAGTTCCAAAATGAGGTGCAGAAATTCCTATTTAAGTTAAAGAGAGTCGCCCACTTTAAGCTGGAATGTAGAATATGTCATTTTATTTTAAAAAATGATTGCTTTAATGATATACTTTTCAAAGCACAATATGTAAAGTTGGAAATGAAGTCTTTTAATACCTGTACTTTTATTTTTTTTTTAAAAAAGCAGTGGAGTCCTGGATTGGAAATGAATTGCCTTAAAAACCTGGTTTTTGAGCTTTATCGTTTCATCTTCATGTCAATGAGAAAATTAGAACTCGAAATAATCTTGCACATAATACAAGCAAAACAACTAGCCTAATTCTAGTGTTCAGATTTCTATGGCATTCTCTGTTTCAGAATTGATTAAAAATAGAATCTGGGAGAGTTGATTAAGTTCTGCTGTTTTGTTCCCTGTATGATAACTACAAATTGAGAAATCATTAAATATTTGAAGCTGGGTTCACTTCTTCCTTTTTAAAATAAGATTGAATTAATTAATTAATTAATTAATTAATTAATTATGTTATGCTAGTCACCATACAGTACATCATTAGTTTTTGATGTCTGGGTTCATTTCTTGAAGTACAATGTGAAAGTAAAGAGAGGGAAAATCACACACACACACACACACACACACACACACACACATTTGAGTTTGGGGGCCAAATTTGCTCTCCTCAGTCACAGTTGCAGGTCTTGGCTGGAGCAAAGCCAGCCCACAAGGGTTACTGCAGCTCACAGCAATTCAGACCATCTCTCTGCAAGCAGGAAGACCCAGAAATAGAGCCCAGAAGGTGGAAGCACATTTTCATGGTGTCTTCTCTTAAACCCCTATCAGGTATCTCACTCCTCCTCCCCTGGAAGGAGTAAAGAAGTGAACAGAGCAATACTCTTTCCACACTTTTCCCTCAGGGAGAATGGTTTGAAATTTCCTCTGAAAACACAAGGAGCCTGTGTGTGTGTGTTGTTATATTGCCTAACACTACTGTGTAATACATATTTTTGTTTAATCTCTTTATATATACACATTATATACATGTGTATGTGTATATATACATACATGTATTTTCACTTTAATGTTTATATAAATATGTGTTTATATGTATACATACACACACTCATTATGAGAGAGAAAGTGGTCCAAGGGAATAAACAGAAAATAGAAGGAAAATTTTCAGTTGTTTCAAGCTTCAAAGTAAAAAGTTAGGGTAGTCCTAAAAGTTCAGGAACATCAGCTAATTTGCTGAAGATAAATTGCTATCAGCATATTTATGTAGAGTGATCTTTTATTGTGATGATTAACATTATTGTCATAATATGTCCCCGACGTTATGAAGAACTTAAATATTGATCATTATATCACTTTTAAAAAAAAGTTAGGCAAGAACGAATATCCCTTAAGGAAATTTTGCCTTTTCATATAGCTTAAGATACATTTTTATGTAAAATTTGTTCATTTCTGGTTTGTTTTCCCTGTTTTTTTTCCAGGAACAAACAGGATGACATTATGTTATAAATTCTTCTATTTATATGCTTGATTGTGCTCTCAGAATCCAGAGGCATAAATTCTCCAGTGAATAAATATCTGTTTCCTTATTTAAAGGTCAAAAATTCCATCTGTATTACCCATCACATAGATGTTTTAAAAAAACACACCGGTAACTTTAATGTACATAGTTCATAAAAAATATGTAAACCGAGGCATTCACAGCATTTTTATATAAGGAATTAAAAAATACAAGAATGTGATTGTGTTAATTTTCTTTTGTAATTTTTCTCAAGGGAATTAGCTTGCAAGAATAATTTACATGTAAATTTATTGTTTATTATTAACTTTTTCGTTTACATACTTTTTTTTCCTGTTTTCATTCTCTACTAAAGGATACAGGAGATTAACATAAATTGAAGGTGTGACTATAGATTTTCTAGACAAAGTAACTGCTTTGTATTTAATAAAACTACAGAATAAAAGAAGAAATGTTATTTATGTTCATTCAGACAATTGAAATGTAAAGAATGCTATTGTATATCACTGACTCACATTTTCACTTTTAATTACTTTTTTAATTCCAGTTGATTTAATTTGCTGTTTTATAATATAAATAGGGCAATCTTATAAAATAGAAGAGATTATAAGTATTGATAGATTCTATAATTCCATTTGTGCCTGTTTTAGTCATTTTTAAAATTAAGAAATTTGTTAACTTGTGCTTATTTTTCTGTACACATTACTGGTATTCATTGAATGATTCTTGTAGCTAAAATGGTATACAACTTTCTTGAAGAATTTACATGTTATTATTATAACATTATTTGTTTATTCTTATTACCAGTAACTGTGGTTATTATATAGAAAGATTGAATTATACTGGAATAGTAATAGTTTTGCTTTTATTGAACCTTAGAAGAAATAAATGGCTTTTCTAAAAACAGCTTTTTGATCTATTTAAATTTTAGCTAAGTAATTAGGTGATCAAAGAGTATCCTTTTTGTCCCTAATATGATTGTGCCGATCCGTGTGTTGGGGGTAGGGGGAGTGTGGAATTTGCATTCTTTTTCGTTTCTCTCTTTCAGTGGGTTAGGTCATTGCTTGATGTCCACTGCGAGCGGCGAAAGGGCTCACCACTGTGTTCCTTTGCTTGTTCAACCAGCCCTGCTGCTTCTGCTCCAGGGCAGAGGAGGAAGCCTCTTCTGTCTCCATGACAACCCTGTGTCCTTCGGGAAGCTGCTAGTAGCTAAAGACCTTCTGTGAGCTGGGGGAGGGGCCGTTTCTGAGGATATTCTCACCTCATTTTCCCTCTTTCCAGCGTAATTTGCTTAATTGTGTGTGTGTCTCTCTCCCCCCTCCTTTTTTTTTTTCTGTGTTTCTACATAATGCTGATACCCAAAAGCCACACACCCAATACCTTATTTTATAAACAAAAATGCCCGCATCACAAGGATTTTTCTAGCATTTGGTATGTAGTTCCACATTCCCCCACTCCTTTTGGGTTAACTTTAACTTTGTTTCTAGTTCTCCAATTCCCTGAAATGATTTAAATGTTAATGATCTTTGGAAAGCCAAACACTGCCTTAACCTGGGAATACTGTTGTTATACATTATGAATATTTGAAAGGGAAACAATGTTTTTTTCTTTTCCCTTGAACAGCCTTATCAGCATAATTGTAAATTGTAGCCCCCCACAGAAAACCTGTTTTCCCATTAGACAATATAGATGTATGCCCTATACATTATACACACCTAAATTTATCAAGTTAATTCATTAGAGGTGTGTATTTGGTTTACATTTGCTGCAAATTCTCAGCAACATTTTACATATATCCTTATTCCTTTAAATAAGGTCTGTTCCTAGAAAATAAGATTTTTGGTTTTTGTAGGTTGTTTTTTCCCCCTGCGGCTATAGCTGGTAATGGTAGTGGGCTGCTACCATAATCTTCCCTCTGCCCCCCGCCCCCGTTCTTTATACTTTGTCTCTAAAGGGTCTCTTATAGTTTCGTGGTTTCAAACCAGCGTCCTGAAATCAAATGAATTACAATTGTATCATAATTGTTCCGGACCCTTCCTTAGCTGGGCACGGCGGCTTTATGTAGAATGAATTTCGATAAGCTAGAACTACGTTTCCCAGAATGCCCTTTCCAGTAAGCCTTTGGCTCAGCGTTGCGCACGCGCAAAAGGAAGGCTGCCATGTTTTGCTCTGAGGGCGCTGTATGGCCTGGAGCAATGGGCCGAATTGTGTGTGTTGCTGCTCGTCTTGTGGGCGCAGAATATTCCTGGCGCCTGTGACACCTCCAGCCCCCGGCAGGTCTCCTTTTTCACCTTCTTTGGGTTGTGGACCAGGCTGATTATGCATCTCCGTGTCGAGGGTCTCGCTTTTCCCTCATCTCACCCACCATCTGGAGCCTCTCTTCTGGCTTTTCTGAATCCTGGGTCAGGTGCGTGTGACCAGATTTAAAAGAGAAATAGACAAATCCATAATTGCATAGGAATTTTTAACTTGTTTTTCTCTGTAACTAATAGAATAAGCAGACAAAAACAAAGTGAAAACAGCGATGATTAAATGCTAAATATGTGATCACTACCTCACCAGAACAGAGTACACAATAGCGGAAGAGACATTGTTTTCAAGTATATGTAGATCATTTGCTGAGAAAGACTACAGTTGACCCTTGAAGAGCTCTGGACTTAGAGTTCCGGACACCCCCCCCCCCGTCATGTCTGTGTGTAACTTTGACACCCCCAAAACTTAACTACTGATAACCTCCTGTTTACTGGAAGCCTTACTGATAACATAAAACCGCCCCTTATAGGTATTATATACTGTATTCTTAAAATAAGGTAAGCTAGAGAAAAGAAAATGGAATTAAGAAAGTCATAAGGAAGAGAAAATGCATTTTATATATAGTACTATACTGTATTTAACAAGAAAACAATGCATATAAGTGGACTCAACGCAGTTCAAACCTGTGTTGTTGAAGGGTCAACTGTGTATATCATAAAGTCTCAACAAGCTTTATTTATTTTTACATTTTTATTTTATTGTGGTAAGAGCACTTAACATGAGATTTGTGTGCTTAACGAATTTTGAAGTGTGTGATGCATTATTGTTAACTATAGGTACAGTGTTGTACAGCAGATTTCTAGAGCTTATTCGTCTTGTTTAAATGAAACTATGCCTGTTGATTAGTAACTCCCCATTTCCCCCCTCCCTCAGACCCTGGCAACCACCATTCCAATTTTTGAATCTATGAATTTGATTATTTTTAGATACCTCATATGAGTAGAATTATGCAGTGTTTGTCTTTCTGTGACTGCCTCTATTTCACTTAGCGTGATGTCCTCAGGGTTCATCCATGTTGTCTCATATTGCAGAACTTCATTCTTGAATAGTATTACATTGTATGTGTATACCACATTTTCTCTAGCCATTCATCTGTCATTGGACATTTGGGTTGTTTGTACATCTTGGCTATATTGAATAGTGCTTCAGTGAAAATGGGAGTGCTAATATCTTTAAGATCCTGATTTAAATTCTTTTGGGTAAATAGAAGTGGGACTGATGGATCATATGGTCGTTCTGTTTTTAATATTCTGAGGAATCTTCATACCGTTTTCCATAGCAGCTGCACCAGTTTGCATTCCCACCAGTATTGTGCAGGAGTTCCCATTTCTCTGTGTGCTCACCAGTACTTGTCTTCTTGGATGTGTAGATTAATGTTTTTCATCAGATTTGGGGAGTTTGCAGCCATCATTTCTTCAAATACTTTTTCTTTTTCTCTTCTCTCCTTTTGGCACTGCCATTACACATATGTTGGTGTGCTCACATTTCTCTGAGGCTGTTTATGTTTCTTCATCTCTCTCTCTCTCTCTCTCTCTCTCTCTGTTCTTCACTTTGTATAATTCCTATTCATCTTTAATCAACTTTGCTGACTTTTTTGTTCTACCAGCTCAGATTTACTCTTGAACCCCTTGAGTAAATTTTTCACTGTAGTTATTGTGCCTTTCAACTCTAGAATATCTGATCCCTCCTACCGTAGTCTGAGCTTGTTGTTATTATTTGTTTGGGTGCTTGTTTTTTAATTTTTAAAATTTGGCTGAACAAGTTTTGTAAAGTCTATTTCCTCTATGGTGTGCAGCCTCTGATTTTCCTGCTCAGATTGTTTTCCCTTATTTTTCTGTCTTAGTCTGGATACCTTGGTGTTGCCCTTGGGTCCACATTAACTACTTATTATTAGTCAAAGGTTGTAGTTAAGCCCCCTTATCCAGTTAGATTTTTACTCTTTGCTATTGGATGTATATGTGGCTTGGAGACTGTTGTCCCCGTTCAGGGAGTTTGGGGTTTTGGCTTCATGTTCAGACAGGGACTCGTAACTTGGAATTCTCCTCCGTGCTCCTGAGGGAGTACAACCTTAAACATGCACACAGTCTTAGACTGCCGGGCATGATTCTGAATTTATTTTTAGTGAATAAGAGTCACCCTTGGTTAGAATAGTTTATTGTTCAGTATTTGGTCAGAGATTGTATTTAAAACCCTTATGTAGGTGAGCAAACTGTCCTGTGTTAATGAGTTTGTGTGCAGTTTGGGGGCTTTAATGTGTGCTTGTTCTGATTTCTCCTGAACGGCTCAAGCCTAGTGCGTGCATATAGGCTTCTTGACCCACAGAATTGGCTGTGACCTCAAGAGGGTTTGTTTCAGCTTTCTGTTCCTTGGTTCACTCTATTAAATGTCTGGCTGTTCTACTGTTTTGCTTGTAACATTGTTGCAGGCACACGAAGAGTGGTGGGCAGCAAAGCAAAGTTTCTTGAGTGATAGTATAAAGCTCCTGGAAAGGGAGGGGGGCCGGAGAGGGTTGCTCTTGGAGTTTCTAAGTGTAGGGGTTTTTATGAGCTCTTTTGCAGAACTATCTTAAGCAATCAGGGTGTGCTGAGTCATGCTAACCAGGGTTTTGGTCACATATCTCTCTACCTATTAGGTTAATGTCAATGTGCTGATGGTCTTTTTGGCTGTCATCTGGGGGCTTATGTCCTAGCTGCCCCTTGCCCGTGATAGGGACAAATGCCTTGTGGTTAATTGTCATATTTTAGGATGTTTTGCATAAGTCATTTATGCAGAGGCTGCAAAACAGAACACTAGTGTGGTCCTGTTTTAGCTGCAAAACAGGATGTTAGTGCTGTTTTATCTCAGCTGTCCTGACTCCATATTTTCTTGCTGGGGACCCTAGCCCTGACTACCTAGTTGTCCAACTAACTCCAAATAACACAGAGCTACTAGCATTCTCTTAATAAATGTCCATCAAGATATCGATTGTTTTTTATAACACTCTTAGACATGGAATTCTGCACTTTATGTTCCAAATAGTCAGTCCTCTCAGGAATGTTCTGGAACTCTTTGTCTCCTGTGGCCTGCCTTCTCCTCTGGACAGAACTCCCATACCACTACAACTGAATTGGAGTCAGAGTCCTGCTTAAGGAGTGGGCACTCTATGGTGAGTGGCAGCCCCTTGTATAGATTTACCCCTCCTGGAGAGGAAACAGTGCCCTGTGAATAAGCTGTTGTGGGGCAGTTGGGATGCCAGTATTTTGGGCCGGCCAACCATGTAGTAGCACTTCTGCTCTGCAGATGGGACTGAGTTGGGGAAGAGTTATCCAGTTCTCTCAGTTATGCCTATTTGGAATAGAATTTCTGCAGTCTGTGGCTGGGGATGGGAATGGGGATGGGGATGAGAAATGAAGGCAGCTTGTTCCTCCTCTAACTGGGCACTGGAGCAGAGGGAGTCCTGCGTTCTTGGAGTGCCCAGGATAGAGCTTTCGTAACATGAAACTGGGAGCAGGGGAAGACAGTGAGTTATGGCTCAAATGCCACAGACGCTCACTGTTCTTAATGATATTTACTAGATTTTCTTGAAGAAATGTTTCTCTCTTCACTATACACTCTTAAGACGATTTCCAGAACTTAAATAATTGTTCTTAATACTTTTCACCACTTAAATAGTTGTTTTGCTAGTGAGAGAGCCCTCTGAGTCTCTTACTCTGCCATTCTAAAAGATGCATCTATTTTACATTTTTAATATATTGATGGATTTAGATTATATATATGTATATGTGTGTGTGTGTGTGTGTGTGTGTGTGTGTATTTATTTATTTATTTATTTATTTATTTATTTATTTATGTTAAGAGTAAAATTGGCCAGTAATTTTTCTTGCTGCTACTGTTCTTGTGTAGGTTTGGTATCAAGGTTTAGTTTAGCTTCTAAGATGGGTTTGGGCATGTTTTATTCTTTTTCTAATCTGTGGAAAGGTTTTTATATGATTATCTTTTACTTGAAATTTGCTTGCAATTTGAAACCATATGTGTCTAGTCTCTCCTTATATGTTGGAGGGGCAATGATTTTAACTATTAATTAGACTTCTTAAAAATTAAAAATTTTACAAAAATGTTTGTTACTATTTTACTTTCACTGTTGGTGTGCTAATTTTCTCAGAATGCATTTATTTTGCCTTTTTTCCAAAACTTTTGTGTAAAGCAGTCTATTGCATTCTATTCCATTATTATTATTATTTTTAATCTCAGCAATACCTATGATTTTGTGTTTTTTTAATTCCTCATATTGTTTACTTTTTTTGGTCAGTCTTATCAGAGGTTTAAAATATATTAATTTTATTTCCAAGAACCAACTTTATTTTTGTTCGTTTTGTCTTTGTTCATTCTAATACATATATGTTTTTTTGTATTTCATTAAGTTTCTATCTATCTGTCTATCTATCAGTCATCTTGCTTCTAAGTGCCTTGGAATTATTCTCTTGTTTTTAAATTATTCCTCAGTTCACTAAGTTTTAGCGATCTTTATTTTCTAACAAAAAGATTTCTGTTGATAAATTTATCTCTAAGTACCACTTTAGCTCCATTTCACAATTACTACAGTGTAGTGATTTTATATTGTCAAGCTCTATTTTCTAGTTTTCATTTTTAAAAATTTAAAAATTTTTTACTTAGATCTTTGTTTTCAGCAATGTTGTGTAAATTTTATTAACTAAGACTTGTGCTTTTTAAAAAAATTTCAGTATAATTAACGTATGGTGTTATGTAAGTTTCAGGTGTACAATATAGTGATTCAACAATTCTATACATTACCCAGTGCTCATCAAGATAATTGAACTCTTAATCCCTTTCACCTGTTTCACCCATCCTTTCACCCATTTCCCTTCTGGCAGCCATCAGTTTGTTCTCTATATTTAACAGTCTTTTGTTTGTCTCTTTTTCCCTTTCTTTGTTTGTTTTGTTTCTTAAATTCCACATACAAATGAAATCATATAGTATTCATCTTTCTTTGACTTATTTCACTTAGCTTATACCCTCTAGATCCATCCATATTGTTACAAATGACAAGATCTCTTTCTTTCTTATAGCTAAGTAATAGTCTATTGTATGCCACATCTTCTTTATCCATTTATTTATCAATGGACATTTGGGTTGCCTCCATATCTTGACTATTGTAAATAATGCTGCAGTAAATATAGGGGTCCATGTATGTCTTTGAATTTGTTTTTGGGTAAATACCCAGTAGTATAATTACTAAGCAGTTTTGAAAAAGAAGAACAAACTGGAGGTATCATAATCTTAGATTTCAAGATATACTACAAAGCTGTAGTACTCAAAACAGTCTGATACTGGCACAGAAATAGACACATAGATCAATAGAACAGAATAGAGAGCCCAGAAATAAACCCATGATTATATGGTCAATTAATATATGACAGTGGAGGCAAGAATATACAATGGGAAAAAGACAGTCTCTTCAACAAATGGTGTTGGGAAAATTGGACAGCTATATGCAAAAGACTGAAACTGGACCACCTTCTTACACCATACACAAAAATAAACTCAAAATGGATTAAAGACCTAAATATTATACCTGAAACCATAAAAATCCTAGAAGAGAACACAGGCAGTAATTTCTCTGACATTGGCCATAGCAAAATTTTTTTAGATATGTTTCCTAAGGCAAGGGAAACAAAAGCAAAAATGAACTATTGGGACAACATCAAAATAAAAAGCTTTTGCACAGCAAAGAAAACAACCAACAAAACTAAAAGACAATCTGCTGAATGAGAGAAGATATTTGTAAATGAAATATCCAATAAGGAGTTAATATCCAAAAGAACTTATACAACTCAACACCAAAAAAACAAATAATTCAATTAAAGATGGGCATAAGATATGAACAGATATTTCTGCAAAGAACATATATAGATGGCCAACAGACACATGGAAATGTGCTTAATATCACTAATCATTAGGGAGATGGAAATCAAAATTACAGTAAGATATCATCTCACACCTGTCAGAATGGCTAAAAACAATAACACAAGAAATAAGTACTGTCAAGGATGTGGAGAAAAAGAAACCTTCATTTTATTTTTTTTAATATTCTTAAGTTATAAAGAAGTGTATTTTCAGATTTGTTAATTTCTATTGATCTTTAAGTTCCTTATCTTCTAACATTTTTAATATTCTAGATTAGATTATATCAGATACTGTATTTTTCAATTCTCAAATTTTCTTTTGATTTATTTTATAGTTTGTATTTTTTCTTCTGATATTTCCATAATGTTCATTCATTACAAGCATATATTCCTTTACAATCCTTGATTATAATTGAAACACTTTGGAATTCCTGGCAGTTAAATCTAACATTTGGGCCTCCATTGTTTGCCTTTTCTTTTGAGTATTGTGAAAGAAATCTTGCAGATTTTCTGGCTTCTCTTCTTTACCTCCGAAGAATATTGGCCGAACTTAACTCTAGACTCTCTGTCTTCTTGTGGTGGACAACGACTGAAAACTCTGAATCTGTATGTCTTGGCAATGACTGCTTTAAATCTAGCCCACACATGCAAAGTTCAAGAATCAGCCAGAGAATTCAGTTAATATGCTGAATTTGGGGCTTCCCATCTGTGTTTCTGTAACTCTTCAGCTGCTGTGATTGTTTTAAACTCTGTCCTCTGAGTTCTCAATCAGTAAGACTGCAGATTTTTATCTGAATTTCAGCTCAGTACTGACTGGTCCTGAATTCAGACAAAAGCCATAATAAACAGGAAGCTCACCTAGTGCCATTTCCTCTGGCTTTTGGGGGTTACTCTCTAGTACCCACAGATAAGTGTATTTTGTTCAAGATTTATGGTTGTTATCAGAGCATTGGTCTGATATTAGCTCCCTCACCATTTCTAGGACTGGAAACTAGAAGTGCATTTTTCAGCCCCCAAATATTCCAAAAAGTTAGATTCCTAATTTAATTGCATTCCTTTTTGGTGGGGGGGGGCAGAGGCAGAGCGAGAGAGAATCTTAAGCAGACTCAATGCCCAGCATGGAGCCCCACTCAGGGCTTGATCTCACAACCCTGAGATCGTGACCTGAGCCGAAACCAAGAGTTGGGTGCTTACCAGCTGAGCCACCCAGGTGCTCCTATTGGATTCCAAATAGAGACCATAGTGTTCTCTGTTTGATATCAATTCTATGAAATTTTCTGACATTTGTATTTTGGTCTTTCATTTAATGCATTTTAATACATGTGACATGTACATTAAAAAAAATCCAGAGACTTTTTTGCAGAGTTGCAGATGTTGCAGAGTTCTTTGTATGTCTAATAGGTGAAACTATTAATTGTAACCATAATTTGCATATTCGTTTAGATTTTCTATCCGCTTGAGCCATCAGTTATTCAGGGAAGTTATCTTCTTTATGTGATAGATTTGTCTATTTCTCCTTGTAATTGAATAGATTTTTGTTTTGTGTATTTTAAAGATAAGCTTAATAGGTGCATCCAGTTTGAAATAGTTATATCTTGGAGTTTTAAACCTATTTTGACTCTAATAATAAAAATATGTAAGTATTTGTGTTTCCCTTATTTTTTAAAATTTAAATTCAATTAATTAACATATAATGTATTATTAGTTTCAGAGGTAGAGTTCACTGATTCATCAGTCTTTTATAACACCCAGTGCTCATTACATCCCATGCCGTCTTTAATGTCCATCGCCCAGTTACTCCATCTCCTCATCCCTCTTCCCCCCCGGAACCCTCAGTTTGTTTCCTATGATTAAGAGTCTCTTCTGGTTTGTCTCCCTCCCTGATTTCATCTTGTTTTATTTTTTCCTATCTTCCCCCATGATCCTCTATTTTCTTAAATTCCACATATGAGTGAAATCATATGATAATTGTCTTTCTCTCGTTGGAAACGGCAAGATTTCATTTTTTTTTTTTTTTGTTTTGATGGCTGAGTAGTATTGCATTGTGTATATATATATGCATCTTTATCCATTCATCTGTCAATGGACATTTGGGCTCTTTCCATAATTTGGCTATCGTGGACATTGCTGCTATAAACATTAGGGTGCAGGTGCCCCTTTGGATTACTGCATTTGTATCTTTGGGGTAAATACCCAGTAGTATAATTGCTGGGTCATAGGGTAGCTCTGTTTTCAACTTTTTGAGGAACCTCCATACTATTTTCCAGAGTGGCTGCAGCAGCTTGCATTCCCACCAAGAGTGTAAGAGGGTTTCCCTTTCTCTGCATCCTCGCCAACACCTGTCGTTTCCTGACTTGTTAATTTTAGCCATTCTGACTGGTGTGAGATGGTATCTCTTTGTGGTTTTGATTTGTATTTCCCTGATGCCGAGTGATGTTGAGCATTTTTTCATGTGTCTGTTGGCCATTTATATGTCCTCTTTGGAGAAATGTCTGTTTATGTCTTCTGCCCATTTCCTGAGTGGATTATTTGTTCTTTGGGTGTTGAGTTTGGTAAGTTCTTTACAGATTTTGGATACTAGCCCTTTATCTAATAAGACATTTGCAAATATCTTCTCCCATTCTGTCAGTTGTCTTTTGGTTTTGTTGACTGTTTCCTTTGCCGTGCGAAAGCTTTTCATCTTGATGAAGTCCCAGTAGTTCATTTTTGCCTTTGTTTTCCTTGCCTTTGGAGGTGTGTCTAGCAAGAAGTTGCTGTGGCCGAGGTCACAGACTTTACTACCTGTGTTCTTCTCTAGGATTTTGATGGATTCCTGTCTCAAATTCAGGTCTCTTGAGTCTATTTTTGTGTATAGTGTAAGAAAATGGATCTGTTTCATTCTTCTGCATGTGGCTGTCCAATTTTTCCAACATTGTTTGTTGAAGAGACTGTCTTTTTTCCATTGGATATTCTTTCCTGCTTTGTCGAAGATTAGTTGAACGGAGAGGTGAGGGTCCATTCTGGGTTCTCTATTCTGTTCCATTTATCTATGTGTCTGTTTTTGGGCCAGTACCATACTGTCTTGATGATTACAACTTTGTAATATAAGTCCAGAATTGTGATGCCACCAGCTTTTTCTTTTTCAGTATTCCTTTGGCTACATACAAATTTTAGGATTATTTGTTCCAGCTCTGTGAAAAATGTTGATGGTATTTTGATAGGGATTGCATTGAATGTATAGATTGCTCTAGGTAGCATAGACATTTTAACAATATTTGTTCTTCCAATCCATGAGCATGGAACATTTTTCCATTTCTTTGTGTCTTCCTCAATTTCTTTCATGAGTATTTATTTTTTTAGTATTTGTCTGATATTCTTCCAAAACTGTTACTTTTTCACTTTTCTGAATTTTTATGTTTTAGGTTCTTAAACTCCCAATAACAAATGTTTTCATTTCTTTTTTATTCTTAAAGATACTTTTTTCCTGGATATAAAATACTGGTTTTAACAGACATTTTCTATTTAGTTTTAAGATTTTCTCTTGTACTTTATTCTGAAATTTATTAAGAGTTGTCTGGTTATGGTTTTCATTTATTTTTATTAGGATTTTTGTGATTCCCGAATGTTAGAATTTGTGTCCATTATCAATAATAAAGAATTCTTAATCATTTTGTAATCAAATATTCACTAATTGTTAATATGTTAATTTTTCTTTTGGAATTCCAAGTGTTTTGTACCTTCTCACCTTTACCGAAATTCTCTTAAGAGTTTCATACATCTTAGCTTTTTGCCTCTGCTGTTTTTCTTGTAAGTTTTTCAGATTCTAATTCATGATTTCTCTCTTCAGTCCCATGTAACCCGATATTTAAGTCTTACAGATTGTTTTAATTTCAATTCATTTCTAGAAATGGCATAATATTCTTTTTCAAGTATGTCTCATAATGTTTATTTTTCACCATTATTCATACTTTTTAACCCCTCTTTTTAAAATGCTTTTAAATATGCTTATATCCTATATCTGAAGAATTTGTTGATATGTTCTCCGTTTCTCATCTGGCAGCTTTGTTTTCTCATTGTTTTGTTATTTTTCTTACTGTGATTTCATGTTTCTTGGACATTATTTGTGGGATATCTTTGAGGCCTGGGCTAAGATGTTTCAGGAAGGATTTCAGTTATTTTCTCACAGAAGCCTGGAACTACCAGCAACTTGAATTTTTGGCTTGTAGTATCTTGTACTAGGCGGATAGTATAAATTTGGGCCATAAATCCAGGTGAATTCTGGACCAATGGCTGTGAGTCTCAAGAGAGGCTTTTCCACATAAACTCAGAGCTAAGACAAGACAGAAAAAACTGCTTGCCTTGTTGCCTTCCTGTCTGCTTTTGCAATACTGCTTTTTGAAAATGCTTTTATTAAGTGTGTAGCTTTTGGGGAGGGGGGAAACAACTGTAGCTTTTTATGTGCCTTGAATTTATTCAGGGTCACTAACCCATACTGGAGCCAAATCTTTGTGTTCTATTTCTTGTACCTAAGCAATTTAAACCAAGCTATAGGTCACTGGGATCAATAGAAGCCCACCAAGTATCATCTGACTTCAGTGTTTGCTTGCCTTTCTCCATCAGCCCCAGGGAATTTCCCTTGCTTTCTTGTATGCCCAACTATACATTAGAAATGGTCTTTTAATAATAGTTTACCCTCCATTTTTAGATATTTTATGATGGGGGGAGGTTAGGATAGTTGTCCCATTATGTGGTAAAATATATGTTTATCCAGCAGATTCCTAAAGTTATTAGTATATTACCAGTGTACTCATGAATTATTAAAGTTAAGACTATCTACATCAAGATAGTGAGATTAAACCTGAGTCTGTTTTTATCTATGCAACATATTTCTACTGAAGACAACTCAATAAAGTTATTTCACTGCTAGAGTTTTTGTTTCAGTAGTTTTTGTTAGGTAAAAAAATTACTTGTTAACATAGTTACTAGGTGCACAGTATTTCCAAGATATTTGTATATATTTCAACTGATTATAAAGGTGTATTGTCTGAATTTACATGTTAATAAATTTGAGATGTGTCCTCTATAAGGACTGAAAAAGTTTATTAGTATTTCTTGTTTGGCACTTAAATATATTTGTGTGTTTCTGCAAGAATCAATTCTACTAACAATATATCTGAATATTGATAGTCACATATTCTGCTAGTCCTGAAGGAAAGAAGGGTGACGAAATTAATATGATGGGTCCCATACATTGGATGTGCTACAATCTATTAAAAAGTGATAAATGCAAAGGAGGTAATACAGCACAGTATGATCCACACCATCATAGATCACATTAGGAAGTCTCAGGAGAAATGATTTATTCTACTTGGCGAACTCTGAGTAAGCTTCCTAAATGATGATGATACTTGAGCCAGTTCTTGAAAGAGAAGCAATGATTTGCCAGGGGAAAAAAGAGAGGGTAGGACATTTCAGGCAAAGACAATAGACAGATGTCCAAGACAGGAGAGATGTCAAAACATTATGTACCTGGAGAGTGTGCAATTCTGAGGGGTAAGAGGCATGAGTTGTAGAGTGGTGGTCAGTGATGGATATTAGCAGCGGAATAGGTAAGGGGCAGATTACGCAGGGATTTGTTCTGTTTTTACTCCATAATGGAAGGGAAGATTGATATTCTGAGCAATGGGGTGCTGTCAGGTTTAGAAGGTTTCAGATATGTATTTCATTATGTCAACTGGCTGAATTAGGGAGAACAGAGAGATTCTGCAGAGGAGAAGAAGGGAGAAATAATGCTGGAAAAAGGATCCATAGGAGTTAATAACAACAACAGTTTTTGAAAAAAATAAAATGATTTAGATGCTATTATAAGAAAATGATGTGTGTCTTTTACTCTTTCGTAATAAAAACAGTGCTCTAGGGAATATAAGACTAAAGCCCAACTTGAGGTTTTGTGGGAAATGTTAATGACAAAGAAGAAGGAAGTACACTGGTGGTTGTAGACAATTTTACAAATAAAGTTGTAAATTATTAGTGACTTTGTTTTAGTATATATCTTTTTTTAATATCTTTATTTGAGAGAGAGAGATTGAGAGAACAGAAGCAGGGGAAGGGACAGGGAGAAGCAGACTCCCATCTAAGCAGGGAGCCCCATGAGGGGCCCTGGGATCATGATCTGAGCTGAAGGCAGAA
The DNA here is from genome assembly GCF_024610735.1 of Ursus americanus. Lineage (NCBI taxonomy): Eukaryota > Metazoa > Chordata > Mammalia > Carnivora > Ursidae > Ursus > Ursus americanus. The sequence goes on from NC_142127.1 coordinate 43,901,236, forward strand.
GCTTGACCAGCTGAGCCACCCAGGCGCTCCTCACTTTTGTTATATATCAGGTGTTGTCTTTTAGAAATCTATAACACCATAAAGAAGAAATAATAGCCATCCTTTCATTTATTTAAAGCATCCTTCACCTTGTGTCATAAAATTTTTGAGGACAAGAAAACTTTTTTCTTAATGGGCTGAAGGCAAAGCCAAATGTGGTTCTGTCTATTTAAGCTTATCTGTGTAATGTCTTAAAAGGTTTATTGACAATTTGTATTTTTTCCTTAAGTATTACCCATATAGAGAAGATTAATCACTTTGAATAGACAAGTTGACTTTGAACATAGAATTTTAGAATTAAAGACCTACTAGAGGCAATAGCCTCATTCAAAAGAGGAGGAATCTGAGGGGCCAGAATTAGATTTGCCTGAATTACATTGCTAATTTGATGCCAGAACTGATATTGAGAGACAAGTGCTAGAATTCTTGGTCCAATCTTTTTGGTATTTTCCAACTCTGCAAAAATGGTCAGCAAGAACTTTCTTTGTGATTACTACTGAATGGTTTGAAATGCATAAGAATGATTTTCATGTTATTTTATTGTATTCTTGTTATTTGAAAATTAGTAAACACATAAATTTATATAGCCATTATCTTTTGGCTATAATATATAAAAACTGGAATATCCATTTTTTTCCTCCATACAAATGTTCTTCCCTTACTAACGGGCAGCCATTCAGTATCACTTATTGGTGAGTTTAAGTTTCCGTAATTTCATAGTATTGTTATTTCTAAGTTGATTATTTCTACTATTTTATTTTTAAAATTTTTTTCTAGTATGTTATTTTAAACAGAATTTTGTCATGAAGTTCAATAATAGTTTTTTCTTGTGGAATTGGTTATTTAAAAAATCTATTAAACTATATTAACAGCCCTATATTCTGAACAGCATTTTCAGATTATCCGTTAGCTAGATAAGTATATATATATATATATATATATATATATATATATATATATATTTAAAGATTTTATTTATTTATTTGACAGAGAGAGAGACAGCCAGCTAGAGAGGGAACACAAGCAGGGGGGTGGGAGAGGGAGAAGCAGGCTCCCAGCGGAGGAGCCTGATGTGGGGCTCAATCCCAGAACGCTGGGATCATGCCCTGGGCCGAAGGCAGATGCTTAACAACTGAGCCACCCAGGTGCCCCTAGATAAGTATATTTTTAAAAGTATTTTTTTTCAGCTGAAGGCTCTTGTGACTATTTTGGAAGATAATCATTTAGCTGTAATGCATATCAACTAATAGAATACTTGGCTAAAATTATATGATGGGATGCATAAAAAGGCTAAGCGTTTTGCAAAGTAATACTTCACTTCTCTGTGGTGTTGGTGAGATCTGAAAACTGGCTTTAGCAGAAAGAAGCCAATGAATTCTTCTGAAGCTAGTTTATATCATTTACATTGAGGAAATTATGAAATGCTTATTTAGATCTACTTTGCCTTACAACTGGGGTTTTCCACTGAGAATAAACATTTGCTTTTGAGATGACATAAATCCAATGGCCCTGGAAAAAAGTTAACATAAATTAATTATGTTAATTACTAATATTAATGATTAGTTATGTTAATTATTAATTATTAATACTTTATATGTAAATAGGAGTTCATAAAACACATTTAATAACAAAGTATATAACCTTTGCTACCTACTAAGAAATTTGGTGAAGGCATCAATAACACCGAGAGGAGTTGAGATTAAAATTCTTACAGCCAAGGGAAGTAATTAGTATTGACAACCACTGTCAATGGCTACTATTGTTGTTATTGAAGCTGCAAGTTGGAGCATGTGGATTTGATCCTTTGCACACAAAAAGTTCACAAAAACTGCTTTTCAGAGCTTTTATTCTGTGGTACTCCTTGGTGAATCATGTATTAGGTTGTTATAAAGTGCATGTGAACTTTTATGTATACAAATGTCAGACCAAGTACAGGTTTCATTAATTATGTATATTTTAAACATCCATCAATTAAAAAAAAAAACAGAGGCCAAGAAATTAAATATAATAAAAAATGAAATATTTATTCTTTTGGCTCAATAATGACGTAGCTCACCATTCTTTTTAGTAATAGCAATTCCCTGCATGCAGTTCATTAGTACACTACAAGTAAATAGTTTTGTAAAAGGTTAACATTAAACTTTTGGTCTGTGCAAAAAACAAAATTTATATTGTGTTAGGTAATTGCACAACTTTGCCACTTCGTTCATGGCTAAAAAGGACAGAGCCCATGTTATTTCTCTAATAGCTCTAGTGTAGCAAGAATTAAAAAAATAAGACTAGTCTGCATAAGCAAATACTACAAAAGTTTGAGTAAAAAAAAATTTCCATGAATAATGGGTAATATTGAGGCAACCATAGTTGGTAAAAAAATGATCTAAGTTTGAATGTTGACCAATGTATCTCCTATTGGAATGGTAGAAAATATATTATAACAAAGAAATCCACAAAACCCATTGTCTAACTTTTATTTTAGGAAATTATCCATTGAAAAGTCTTATGGATTCAAAAGTTTGGAGTTGTGATTAAAAATAAAAAGCAAAAGCATAAAGTAAAATAAATTGCCATGTCATCAACCTGAAAATAATTTTCTTATGTACAAAATGCAACAAATAAAATTGATCATATTTTTACATTATTTATATTTAAACAAGTTTTGGACATATTTTTAGCAAAATATGAAGTATAGGTTTTGACAATAGGCAGTACGCAGTGTGTTTTTTTGAAATATAGAGAGACACCATATGACACTCAAGTTGAATTAAAAATGCAAAAGTAAAGGTACTTCTAAGTAACTGCAAGCTATTCTGCTTGACATACTGGATAGAGCTGTTTGAATTCACTCTACCAACATGTGACTTCTTCTAACCAAGGCTTGTGAAGAATGGGTTGAGTAAAATAGAGCAGCATAGGCAATATTAACATGCATTAGTGATAGTCTTCAAACTATTTATGTTTAATGAATGGTACAGGATACATCCCTGTTGGAAGCTCGCAAAAGACACATACACTGTGGTACATATTTGATTTAATAGATGTTGTTTAGCAGAATATATATATATATATTCCTGCCCAAACATGCACCACAGGATAAAATAACTATTTACATAACAGGGGGTGTTGAATTGACATAAAATGTCAGCTTTGCTGAGAGTAGAAGATGGCAAAGCAATACCGCAGCAAAAACTGGGACAACTATTCTAAAGTGACACTTTAGATATACTTTTTCTAGATTTTTTTTCATTTTGTTTTTGGAAAGCATTTAACCAAATTAAATATAGAGCTCTGGAACTTAGAATAAAATTTGCACTTGCTGAAACAATATTTGCATAAAAATAATCCTTTAAAAATTAGAGGAGACTTTACAGGCACATAACTGTTCAGATATAAACAAATGTAACAGACTAAAACACTTTCAAAATTAAAGCCATCTAGAAAACGGAAGTACCTGAAATTATTGACATTAGAATATTTTTTTTCTGGTTTTGAGTGCGAATTTTCTCTCTCAAAACACTTTTGCTAATTATTTGAGAGACTTATGGAGTAGGATCACAGGGCTCTTATATGTTTTTTCTCAACTTAAACTGCATTTACAAAAATAGTGACGTAGTATTATGAATAAACTATGAATTAGGGAGCAAGGAAATCCGCTAGAACAAATTTTGTAAAAATATGGCAGATATGGAAGTTAAAAATAGAGTGGATGCAAGTACTGTACTAAAGGTGTTTGGTGTAGTTACAACGATCACTTTGCACAATTATCCCTACAGTCTAGATAGCCATTGAATTTCTCTTCAGCAGTGTCAGCTGGTAATGAAAACAGCAACCTCTTGTCAATCTTGTTGATACCCTGACTCACAGAGTTGTAGTGATGGAGAGGTCACTGTCTTGTTATAGGCACTGACCATGAGTATTTATTAAAACAGTCAGTTTGGCATAGACCTCCTCTGGGAGTCCAGTTGACACATAGACTTTACCATCGTAGGCTGTAAACAATTGATCACAAAGATAATTCTTTGTTTCTTTTTTACTTTTGATTTTCCCTGACCTCTTTCCCTTTGCTTTCTTTTTCTGGTTTGTCTTTCTCAAACTTTTCTTTGTCTGGCTTTGTTACACTGTCATAGGAAGGAGGAGAGGTGGTAGAGGAACTTCCATCTGTTTTTTCTGGGGTGGAGTTTCCATTTAATTTGTCAATAATCATGTCTTCTTTGATAGGTAAGTCAATCCTTCCTTTAATTGCCTCTTTGTTATATTCACTTGATACCCTTTTTAACCTTTGTCTTAAAAGATAACATCTGAAATTACGCTGAATGATAGCAGCAGACACCTCCTCTTGTTTGCGTTTCAGAGTGGTTGTGATGGGCTCATAGGAGACTTTGGAGGGATTTGACGCCATGAACCGGTCTTCCATCTGTATTCGAAGGGCATCCATCTCTCCACTCTCACCCAAAACCCGCTTCGTAAAGGCAAATAAAATGTCGAGGCAGTGGATCCGATCCCCACTGACCATGGGCAGGTCCATGGCAATGAGCTGGACTTTGTTTGGTTTGGCTATGAGAAGAGGAGGATCCAGGGCAGCTGCAAAATCAGAGAGCTTGGAGAACTCTATAAACTGGGTGGCATCGGGATCAAACTTCTCCCAGACCTCATAGAACATCTCAAAGTCATCCTCGCTCAGGGGCTCTGCACTTTCCTCAGTAGCAACACTGAAGTTCTCCAGGATGACAGCGATGTACATGTTCACCACGACCAGAAATGAGATGATGATGTAACTGACAAAAAAGAAAATCCCGACAGAGGGGTTCCCGCAGTCTCCCTTAACTGAGCTTCCAGGGTGAATTGTGTCGGGATCACAGTCAGGGGGCGCACTGTTGAGAATAGGTGCTAGCAGTCCGTCCCAGCCAGCAGAGGTGGTAATTTGAAACAGGCAGATCATGCTGTTGCCAAAGGTCTCAAAGTTGAACATGTCATCAATTCCAGCTTCCTTTTTAACATAGGCAAAGTTGGACATTCCAAAGATGGCATAGATGAACATGACCAGGAAGAGCAGGAGGCCGATGTTAAACAAGGCCGGAAGGGACATCATCAGAGCGAAGAGCAGCGTGCGGATCCCCTTGGCGCCTTTGATCAGACGCAAGATTCGGCCAATCCTGGCGAGCCGGATCACTCGGAACAGGGTAGGAGATACAAAGTACTTTTCTATCAGCTCAGCCAGAAACATGCCTATGGAAAAATATAGAAATCAACTAAACAGTGAATATTTTATGCTTATATGAATGCTTTATCTTTTCAAGGTTTATGAAAACAGCAAGATTGTTATGAGTATAAACTTTCACTAAATATTTGAGTCCCCTCCCTCATATTAGTAATTAAAGATTACAGAATTCTATTTAATGATGCTATAATGTTATAAAATTTGATTTTTGGAAAAACCAACAATTAAGTAATCTCAGAGTGTCATAGCAATTTAAGATTATATACACTCAGTTACTTTGAAGTTATCCCCACATGTGAAATATTCTGATTATAAACAAAGATTATTTCTGAAATTTCTAAATATATTGTTTTCTGTTTTTGAATACTGACATTCTTCAGTTAGAGGAAAATGAACGGTAGTGGTTAACTTTAGAATTATACATATTAACATTCTCAGATCTAATTTCCGTGTTGCACAGCTGTCAGGCTTTGGGGAGCTTTACCTACAATGGTACTTCTCTGTAATTAAACTATTCTTACCTACAATGGAGAGAATCACCACCACAAAATCAAAAATGTTCCAGCCTATGGTGAAGTAGTAGTATCTGAGAGAGATGAGCTTTAGCACAAATTCTCCAGTGAACAGGATAATGAACACAAGGTTGATCCGGGACAAAACTAGAGTCATATATTTGCTCTGGTCATCAGTTTCCACCATCATGGTGACCATATTGAGGCAGATAAGGATCATGATGCTGATATCAAAGACTTGTCTAGTTACAAAATCAAAGACCATTCCTTGGAATTTGTTCTAGAAAGAGAGGAGAGAGCAGGTTTATCTGCATATTTCATAAATAATGATCCAGTAAAATTGCAGGTGAAGTCCTTCCATATATGGCCATGAGCTTTACACCCTTCACATTAGTCTAAACAATTCTTTGTGTTCCATTTCTCTTCACATTAAAATACGAGAAGGAAATGAAAAAAGTCATAAAGTTGGTGGCAGTTGGCTGTTACTATGCATGGGCTTTGCTTGATTTAAAAAAACTATGATACTTTTTACAAAAAAACTATGAAAACATAATGAAGATTTACCAAGTAGGTTGATACAGACATTTATTTTTTTTATTTTTTATTTTTTTTAAAGATTTTATTTATTTATTCGACAGAGATAGAGACAGCCAGCGAGAGAGGGAACACAAGCAGGGGGAGTGGGAGAGGAAGAAGCAGGCTCATAGCAGAGGAGCCTGATGTGGGGCTCGATCCCAGAACGCCAGGATCACGCCCTGAGCCGAAGGCAGACGCTTAACCGCTGTGCCACCCAGGCGCCCCCAGACAGACTTTTAGATGGGTGAATACCCTAATTCATTTATCAATACTTCAGGAATTTTGGTTTATATATTATATATATCTTTCCCTCCTTCAAAATATGTCAGTCATTATCTGTTTTATTCTACCTCTTCTAATGGCTTTATGATTTTGGGTACGATTTTTTGGGGGCCTCAGTTTCCTTATGCATCTAAGATAGATAAGTTAGAGTACAGTTCTATGAACGTAACATTATTATGTCTTTTCATATATTGTGAAGCTCTGCAGAGTATGTGTTCTGATTCTTTTTCTTGTTTTGTGTATTTCGTGAAACAAACTATTTTGATGGTGCCCTTTTCCTTCCTAAGAAGGTTGAGTATTTTCTAGTCACACGAAATGGAGAGAACAAATAGTATGGACGGAAGTGATGGGGTGAGATGGGAGTTTTCCAGACTCCATCTATTTAAATGGCAAGAGAGTGCCATATAACAAGATTGGGTACATTCCTGGAAGCAGTAGATGGCAGCAGGAATACGAAGGCTGCTTTGGAAACAGTTATTGGGAACCTCAAGTGGGATGTTTTCAATTGACAAGCTGTAAAGAGCATTACCTCCTTTTTAAGAACTTAGTAATTCTTATTGAGTGTGGCAGTTGTAAACGGTGTTAAACAATATCAACTTTTACAATTAGGGCATATTATACATTGGTGATATCACTCAGTATGTTCTCATCCAGAGCACTGCCAATTTCATCACATGGAAATAAGGCTTTAGAATATTAAAGAAGATGAGTAATTCTTACTGCTGGCCGAGGTATGGGCTTCTGAGGTTTCTTGGATCCAAGTTTCTTCATTGCATTGTAGTATTTTTTCTGTTCCTCTGTCATAAAGATGTCTTGACCTCCAAAGTAAAGATATAGTATAAAACTGGTTACAATCTCAACATGTGTTAAATAGTATGTGTACAAAAATATTTCTGAGTCTTTAGTCTTTTCTCAATTTTTAAATGGAAATTATCCCATTTCATATATATATATATATGAATTATATAATGGATATTATCCCATTTCATATATATATATGATTTATATATAAATTATATATATAAATCATATATATGATATATATATGAATTATATAATGGATATTATATATATATGAATTATATAATGGATATTATCCCATTTCATATATATATGATTTATATATATAAATTATATATATATAAATCATATATATATATATATATATATTCTGCTTTCCTCATTTATGTGAAATTCTGAGTACTTTGTTATTATGTAAAACCTATAATCACATAGATCTCTGATTAGTACAGGATCCTAACTTGATTATATTATGTTTAGAAGGAGGCTCAGGGGTCTCAAATATATTTTTGTGAAAGAAAAAATGTTTTCTTAGTCCATTTCACTGTTTTCTTTCTTTTATTCAATAATTTTAAGTACTTCCCATATGCTAGAAAATGTAACTTATCAGAATTAAATAGATACATGAGACACAATATCTTGTTGTCACGTGGAGTAGGAAAATGAAAACAGTTGGAAAATGTATAAGAATATATAAAAAAGTATTGTAGAGATCAAAATAAACCCTAAAGACTCAGAAACAGGCTTTATATAGGAGGATACCCTTAAGCTAGGCCTTAACAGATGATTAGAGGTGTGCTAGGCAAAGCATTCCAGGAAGAGAAAATACCCTATATAAAGTCATGGAGGTACAAGAGCATGGCTTGTTCAGAAAGGGCAAAAAATCCATGTAGCTATGTGTGTAATGTGTTTTAGTCGTGATGGCAGATATAGACTTAGGAGTAGGGAAGTAGATAAAGAAATGTGGTGTGGGAGAAAATGAAGCTAGAAAACTGGGTGGAAATAATTCCTGAAATTCTCTGTAAGCAAGGGTAGAGCATTAGAGGAGTCCCACTGGATGCTTTGAAGCCGTGGTCCTATTTTTTTGTCGCAAAGACACTATAGCAGCTCTGCAGAGGACGAACCTAGAGAGGAGCAACCAACTAGAGGCTTAAACTCTGCAGCTGAACTGACCACACAGTGAACTGAAAAGAATATAAAAATGATCTAAGTCTGTGTTGACTATGCGTATCCTGATTATTCGGATGTACAGCAGACAGAACCTCAGAATGGGGAAAACTGAGAGCTGAGGAATACTTATCTTCTTTTTCTGTTGGTTGAAGTTATCTATGATTACACCAATGAATAGATTCAGAGTGAAGAATGACCCAAAGATGATAAAGATGACGAAGTATAAATACATATATAGATTTTCTTCATATACAGGCTGAAGTTTTACCTAAATAGTATTGAAAATATTAAATAATATTTAAAAACATAATAAATATTTCAACTAAGTTAACAATTTGGTGAGTGTTCTTACTTAATCTAGAGCTATTTTTGCTTTGCTCTGAGATACTGCAAAAAAAGTTCTTCTTTCAAAGTAGTATGATTTAAGATAATGAAAATTTGTAATTTTTATGCTTGTTCTTGAATCTGTTTTTCCATTGTGGCTTACCTGTACATTTTCTTTAGAGTAAATGATAGTGGTATAACAAGAAATATTTTGAACCTATTATTAGTCTTATAAATTTTTTTGCAGCATTTTAAGTTTGGGTCTGGAGATGTTGGTTCTTGAAGATATTACTTTAATAATAGAACATCAACTTCTAAGAGGAATGCAACATAAACAGATATGTTCTGAGGAATTTTTTTTTTAATTCGTATTTTCAAAATTGAGTTTCCCTGAAACTTGCTTGCTTTTTTCATGATATTTTTGGAAGTTGCTTCACAAAATCTGATTTATACTCTCCAGGGATAGGGAGAGGCAAGTTACTTTCTCATGAGCGATGTTCCTGATCTTGAGTCTCATTTATGGACCAGTTTGGTGTCTTCTGATCCATGCAGTTAGATATCCTTTCATAGTAGATATATGTATCAGACATATACGAACCAAAATATCATCTTATTGAAGTACATTAGCTTAAGAGGATCATTTCTGTAATTATTAATGTTCTGATTGCATCTAGTATAAAATTCTTGGTCATTCACTTAAATTATTACAAATGTTCACTACAGAAAATCTTTTAACTGTAAGTAGTATTTGAGTGATACTTACATCTCGTGAATCAACAGCTGCATACATAATATCCATCCAGCCTTTAAATGTGGCCTGTGAAAAATACATATTTGAATTCTACATAAAAAATTAATCCAAGAATATGGCATTTTACCGTACTACAAGTAAGTTTTTGTATGATATCATAAAATTCTGTGTCAAGAGATTGAAATTAATTGAATGAAAAATTGAATTGAAGTAGAATATGATTGTATTTTGAGTCTGGAATTCATTTTCTTTGTTTCTCTTGGAAGATATTAATTTTTTTCTACACAAAAATTTAACTGGAGGCTTGATTCATAAAATACCCATCTTAGTCTCAAATTCTTTCTATATCAAAATATAAGTTCTGTGATTCAAACCTATGGTGTGTTTAAACACAACTCAGTTGTTTTCATTAGTGAATTACTGATTACTTAATATGTGGTCAATTAAGTCAAAATTATTAAACATTATGCATTTTGAAATCTACTCCATAAGATTTGTATTTCTGCAATAGTAGAAGCATACTCCTTAGATGTTGGCACAATAAATTTCCCGGCTAATAATTTATACATTTAATTCATCACTAAAATATGTATATTGTTATTTTAACATATAAAATTCCTCCTTTGGCAAGGATTGCTAAGGAAAGCTAAAAACAGTAATAGTGCAATAGCACTCAATAATATAATAAGAAAAAACCAGGAAGCAGGAATATATGGCCATATTAAAACATACTAAAAGCTCAATACTGAGAAAATACATATTAAAATAACTGTAAAACATCTTGAAGTCAAGTTAAGCTAATAGTATAGGTGTTATCATCAACTACTTTTGTACTGTCAGGTATTAGTTATTCAAACGAAGGACATCACAGAAATGATCTTTTGTGAAACATTTTGAAAACATTTCCAGAACTCATACAGTGGCAACCTACCACTTGAAGCAATGCAAGATAGCCAGCACCAACATTATCAAAATTTACTTTGACATTTTTCCATCGAGCTTGCTTGCCAAGAGCCTGACAGTCGCTCAAATTGTTGACTTCACTGACTTCAAACATGTTACCCGTTGTCGTGTTAACACAGTGGTAGAACTTGCCAGCAAACAAATTCACACCCATAATGCTAAAGATCAGCCAGAAGATGAGACACACCAAGAGTACATTCATGATAGAGGGAATTGCTCCAACAAGAGCATTCACAACAACCTAGAAGAGAAATGAGGATAAGGCTGCTTACAAATCACTAAAATGAAAACCATTTCTTTCATTTATTTATTTAATACTAAAATGGGTGTGAAAAGAGTTAAATAAAAATCTAGGTGGATACGTTGTTTTTTGTTATATTTTCTAGGACATATTTGATAAGGGAAAACAAACAGTGACACAACTAAAGAGCTAAAGGATTTAAGGAAAGCAAAATATGCCAAAGTGTGAAAAGAAATAAAAACCTGATATAGTAAGATGGAGTCAGAAAATGTTTGTATGCTGGGGAGAAAAGAAAAAAAATGCATTAAATACCAACAGAAGAAATAATCATCATTCAGCAATACATTTTAATTTTCAAGAGTGTTAATGAATGGTTGATGATTTGAAAACATGGTTAAACAAACCCTTTGCAAATAAAGTATTAATAATGCCTTAAATCTGCCTCCTTAGATCAAGTCAACTTTTTATGACTATGAAGAATAGGGTTAAGAATTTACAAGGTTCTTTTTTTCTCTATTGGTAAATCCCAGTTTAAGAAAGTTTATTAAATGAGATGTAATTTATCTCTGGACATAAAAATACCCAATACATCCTCATTATTACTCTAAATCTCTCAGATGTTCACTTTGGGGTACATGTTACTTCATCAACCTAAGCTGATCTGTTTCTTGAAGGAGAAATTAAGTTACCTATCCTCTCACTAAATTCAAAAGCTTAAGCTGTATTTTGAAATCCCTAGGGAGGTTGACAGTATTTTTTCTTATCTAATTTAATCTGATTCATATTGGACCGTTTGTTAAGCATTTAACATGAATGAAACTATTAAATGAAACTACTGTTTTATTTTAAAATAATGTAAATTTTATGTTAGAAATCAACACCAAAATTTTTTAAATTGACATCAAAACCTGAAATCCAAAATCATAAAAATTTCATATGCTACTTGAATTGTATTTCTTTTAGAAATTAAGTTATATATATTATACTTGCCATGTTTCTTTGCTACTAAAATTTGTGTAAAATGACCTCCACAAATTTTCTTATTAAATAACTGCATGATACATTTTACCATATTTCATAGCTGGAACATTAATTCTGTCATATGATTGAATTAAAAATGCAAAACTGAATATGTTTTCAGATTAGAGCAAATATATAAGTTTCTTATTTTGTTCATTACTATCTTCCCTCAGAAAGGAATTGTTAATGTGAAACCATGCAAGCAAATGAGAGCTTAAGTAGTGTCAGTAATGGCAAAGATTGGTTTGAAATTGTATAATAATTTTTATGAATTTTGTCTTGTGACTTTTTTTTATCAAGTAGCACTGAAATGAAATTAGAATGTAAAACCAAATATTTCTTTGCTTATAGTGCTTCTGGGAAGCCTGGAGAATGGTTTCATTCTCCCTGATGAGTGAATCTCGAAGTCAAGGCTGAAGTGTTTTTATTGCTCTAAACAAACCTCCTAACATAAAAGCCTTACGGCCAGGGAAACATTCAATATCCATGTGCATTTGCATGCTGGATTAAACAAACCTGGCCTTTGCTAAATAGTACTTTGAGGGATGCGACAAGAGGTTGTGTATCTAAATAAGTGTGTACTTTATGTGTAGATGCATAAAATACACACTAAAGAAGAGAGCTGAAAAGGAAAATACACATGCTGTGGAAAAAGTGAACCTCATTCAGAATGCTCACTTAAAAGGGTGATCTTTAAAACAATCCCCAGGGGTTGCCTGAAATGCCTAGTTAATTTTTCTAACCCCTTATTTTGGTCGCTTAGGATGTATAGATTTTATCAGAGGCTACAGTTTAGAGTTGTTTTCTTGTACAATGAGTATTTTTGTTACTGATATTAATTGAAGAAGTAAAGCACACAAAACCATTTACCTTTCATTCATTACCAGTGATTTTTGAGGAATCAAACTGCCTCTTGGGAGGAAGAAAAACCCCTACTAGGTTGAATGTCATAGTAAAAAAATCATCTAAATATGTATAAGTGATGAAAAGAAATAAATGGCAGCACATGTTTTTTTGGATGTTGTGGAAACATCCTTGAACTATCATCAGAAGACTTGGATTCCAGTCCTAGTTCTGCCACAAACAATTTCTGAGGACCCATTGAAATAAACATCAGTTTCAGGCAGCTGGCCTTAGTGATAGCTAAGATTCCTGCTCTGAAATTCTGTAATTCTATGAAGTAAATATAAGAGGAGTGTGGTACCCCTCTGTATCTAAGTCATTACCTACATTTAATTCTGATATGAATTGTCAGAGAGCTTTTATTCTTCTTACCCTCATGCCTTCAAACCGGGACAAAGCTCTTAGAGGTCTTAAAGCTCTCAGTGTCCGTAGAGATTTAATGGCACCAAGTTCTGAATAGCCGAGAGCATTGGCTACCAAGCTAACCAAAGAAACCTACAAAAAGAAAAGATATTAATAGTTCACCTGGAAATAAACTGCTAACTAAAAGCATAGGATGTGGTGTCTATTCTTTAGTACCAACTAAATAAAATTCAGACATATCTTGGCAGCCATCATCTTCCACATAGTGGGTTCATCTTATATTGCCAGCCTCATGTCATGTTGTTGCTTTTCTTACCAATGAAAACAATCTTTGCCCATTTCTATAAACATGTAAACCCTTCCAGTTAGATATTTAACCCCCTGGGACCCCTTTCAACCTGTGCATATATCACTGATGATTCAGGATTTGGTTCAAAAGCCAGATCATCCATGGATCTGTGCTTAATGTCATTGATTGGAAATCATGTTTCTCTCCTGAACTTATGTAGTATCTTGGTTATGTGTACTGGAGGCATTTCCCATTTAATAGAATCAATTGATTAGATATCTTCTTTCCCCGTTCCAGGTCACATAAACTCTTAATGGGCTGTGATGAAACATTCTTCTCTTACTGTGCCTAATACTGCCTGGTTAAAATGCTTTAGTCAATATGTGTTGGATAAATAAATAATGGAATAATTTTTTTATCAGACCATGTAGTTTCATAATAACGAAGAAATGTTTATCCAAACTTCTGGACTTATAATTCATAGTGAGAATACATCTTCTGATATTTACACATATACTAAATTTTACTTAAATATATGAAAGGTTAAAGAAGACATGCCCTTTTTTGAGAGAAAGAGACTTTATTTGCTTAGATTTTCTTTCAATATAACAAGATTTATTGAACATTTACTATATGCAAGGTTCTAAGTGCCTTATGCATATAAATCTTAAGAAGTAGGTACTATTACTATTGCCTTTTCACTGGTGAGGGAGTTGAGCCCCACTCCCACTCCCTCTCCCCACCCCAAGAAAAGGGATGCATAGTAATAAGAGGTGGAGTTGGGTGGGTCTTGAACCCAAGTGATCTGACTTCAAAACCATATCTTAACCTTTTGCATACATTATCAAAATTTTATTCCTCATCTGATCCATGAAACACAGAAAATGGTTTGAGTGACTATCTTTTCAGTTCTCGCAAGGACTGTACAAAGGTAGTACTTTCCTTGCTGCATAGGGAGGAGTTAATTCATTATATCTACTGGATGGTTTAAAGGCATTGGAGCTTAATTTCTTTCAAGAAGGGCTGTTGAAAATGGATCTAAATGAATCCTTCCAAGAGTCTTATGAGGTAGGATGGAAACTGATCTGCCCAAGAACACATGGTTTAAAGGGTGACACAAAAACTAGAACTGAAGCTGTAAAGGCAAAGGGAGCCACTCTTCCCTCGTTGTTTAATTTAGCATACATCTCAGAGAATTTAACAGAAAAATAAGTGACTAGTGGCAGGATAATTTACTGAGTTATTCATTTCTGTCTACCATTCGCTGCTACAGAAGACTGGAAAGACGGGAAAGGTTATTAGAGAACATGCGGGCTTCTATGTTCTGGGCTCCTTTGCCTCGGAAGCATTAACAGCTTCTTTAGGCTTCTGGAGCTCCTGTCTGAAGACTTCCCTCATGCTCTCCTAGTCCTTTATTTGAGAACTGGGCATTTAAAGGGAAGTGCTGCAAATTCCTCACAACCTAAAGTAAGGAAGCTTATGGTTTGAAAAGAAAAGACAGGCAATGGCCAGAATCAGAGAGTACTGGATGGATAGGAAATTTGGGATTCAAAGGCTGGGAGACACCACTTGCATATAACCACCCCACAGTGGGGTGACTCTGTGAATTCCTAGAGAAGTGGGGCATTAGTGAACTGAGCTTCTTATTTTAATAGACCTCATTCTAATTTGTGTAGGACAAAAACTAATTTATTGAATTAACTAATGCAAAAAACTTAATATGGCTTAAAGGCAATTTTGAAATAAATAATTTTAAAGATTTGCAATGTACTTAAAATTTGAAGATACCAACACATATTGGTAGTGTGCTTTTTTACTTATTTTCTCTGTCTGAGAGTGGTCAAATGACTAGTCTAAAAAAGGTAGCAACGGACATAACTAGAATTTATGTCTTCTGTTTTCTAGTCCAGTGTGTTTTCCACCTCAGCAAACATGTCCCCAACCTTTCAACATCTAGTATTTTTATCCTCATTTCTTATGTGTTCAACATAAGAGGCTCTCTTGCTAATGTGTGCAAAGTGTAACAGAAATGCTTTAACAAAAACTGATTTTTTAGTATAAATTTATATGAGTCTAGGTGCCTCACAGTACAGCATATATAGAAAACTGTCCCTGTTAGAAGTTTCAGGAGGCTGGTTTGGTTGTCATCCAGACCTTTCTGCATTCCTATGGCAGCAAGACTGAGAAAGAGAAATAGTGCAGGAGGGATTTGATGGTTCTGAAGAAGACCTTAGGAGTTCTGTGATTGCTTAACAAACCACATAATACGAATGTATTTCTCTTTAAAATGGCTAAACATAATTTTTTTAAGCTCAGTATGAGCAAGTTGAGATAAAAACCATATAATCACTTCCATGCATTCCAATGATACATTTCAGTCCAAACACTTGCATAATTTTTGATGGCAAAATCTAGAAGCATTCTCATTGAAATGGGCTAAAAGAATATGCCCACTACCAACGTTATTTTTTTTTAACATTTTCTGGAAAAAGAAATAAGAGCTGTATGAATTTGAAAAGTAGAATTCATTATTTGCAGATATGTTTTTGTTGACCTCAAAAAAAAAAAAAAACCCAAGAGAATAAAGTGAAAAACTATTATAAGCAATACTATAATTATTTTAGGTGCTAGCTGATATATTTTTTCATATATTTTTTAAAAAGTTATATAGGAGTCTTTTGGAACTACATAAACTTTAAAATATTAGCATGAAAAAGTGTAACTTAAAATATTATTTTAAGAAGAATGGAGAGGACTGATCCCATCAGATATTAAAACCAATTATAAATCTGCAATAATTAAAGCTGTCATATTAGTAGACAAAGAAATGAATGAAACAAAATAAAGTCCAAATTAGACCTAAGACATGCTGAGATTTAGCATGTAGATAAGGGTAGCATTTCAAATGAGAGGTGAAAAAAATAAATGAGAAACAATTTTGAGGAAATTAATATTGGGTCCTAACCTCACACCTTACACCAACATAAATTTCAGACTGATAAAAAATTAAAATATAAAAATAAAGAAACACAAAACTTAAACTATAAAACTGGGGAAAAACATAGAAAAATGTTTTAATAATCTTGATATGAAAGGGTTTTCAGAAGCATGAACAAACCAAGAAGGGGAAAAAAATAGGACTGGTAAGTTTGACCAAATCAATGTGAAACATTTCTTCATGACAAAAAAACAAAGCCAAGAAACAAAAACCCAAATAGGAAAAACAATCATATCACATGTGACAAAATAGCTTATTTTAAAATTTTATTTGTTTACCTCTTTACTGTTTGTTCCTGCCTCCCACAAGGTGCAAGCTCTAACAGGGCTTGGTCTGTTCATGTTCATACCTCTTTTGTTTAAAATGGCATATGGCCCTTTTTAGGTGCTCAACACATTTACTGAATAAATGAATGAATGTTAGGAGGTTGGATAGATAGCCCACTGCAGTCTACTTTTACTTTTAGGTAAGGAATTGAAGAGATTACATTTTTTACACAGACAAATTTTTCAAGGTTTGAAAGCATATTCTTTCTGGTTTGAAGTACTTTACTTACACCTCAGATTTTTTTTTTTTTGTAAGCTTTCTATAGCTTTTTAGTTTCTTTACATCAATATACCTGATGAACTGGTGAAGCTCTTTTAAGTATGTTTTACTTGTACTTTCAAAAACAGTTTTATCTCTACATTTACCGAGGTTATATTAATCCACATATTTCCATCCTGGCTTAGTAAAGAATAGATCCATTTAAGAGACCATAACTTGTCCCAAAGTAGAAGGTTTTAATTACCCAGTTTCAGCCTACTAATTGAGACTAAGAGGGAAGTAATTTTTTTTTTGGCACATTCTTTGAAATTAAATTTATTCATTTAGACATTATTCAATGGATACTTAAGTATCTATAGTAGATGTCTCTAAGGATATAAACAGGATACAAAACCCCTGCTCTTGAGAGATTTTTGCATCTTACTCATATTTTATATATATATATATACACACATATATATATAAAATACTTGAAGTACAAGGTAGTATTTCAGTAAATGTAAAATTTTTAGTAAGTGTAAATATTTCAGTAAATTTCAGAATTCTCTGGAGAAGTTCTATCACATTTGTAAATGATCTTCATGCATGACAAAATCTTTCTGAACCAGAGAGGATTCTTCAATGTATTCAGTGTTCCATCATTTCAGTGAAAAGCTGGAGATTATAAATGCTAAATCCCAAAGCCAGTATGAAAATATAGTATTACATTTATAACAGTTAGGAAACCCCTGGAGTTAAGAAGAACTGAATTGAGAATTAGGAAATTTGGACACTAATCTCAGCTTTGTTACTAAGTAGTTGTATTATCTTAGGAAAATAATTTAAACTGAGGCTTCAGTTTCCTAATGTCTAGAATAAAGCGTAGATGCTCTTTGAAGCTCGTTCCAGCTGCAGATTATAAGAATATTAAGTGTCCCTTTATGGATAGCTTTTCAGGATAACATTAAAATTCACCTCTATTATCCATTAAAAGCTAACCATGGAAATTGGAAATCATTTCTGGTCTATGAAAGTGACTTGGTAGAAGATTTCTTATCAACTCAAAGGGTTAAACACATTTTGGTTATAGACTCTAAGTATGTATGTGTGTGAGAAAGGGGAGTAGAATTTAGATAGGCCCTTACTTATCAAAATGATAAAAAGAATGAATGTACACATACAGCAATTATTGATTCTTATTGGCAAGTGTTAGAGCTAAAAATAAAGTGCTTTATGATTGCTAGGGAACAGCTAGAGATAGTGCTTAAAGTACCTTGTTTTGTTGGGAGGCTGTGAAGCCTTGTGCAATGGAATATCACAGACTACAAAGAACCAGATGACTGTCATTTTGCCCCAGTGCTTCTTCATTGCTTGGAATAAGAAAATAAGCTGCAAGTCAGACAGATCCTATAATTGGTAATGTTTTTATGACTACTTACCCCAGGGTAATCAGATTCAGAGCAGGGCTCCTACACCTAACTCTGCATGGTAAATTTCTGCATAGCTACTGGGATATATCTAACTACTGATTTAAGAATGGAAATATATTTTATTGTCTCTGGGGGTATGTGGCCAAATGAATACAGTAAGTGGGTTATTTTTACATTTTTTAGTAACAGGTAATCTAGTAAGGGATTAAAACACAATCTCACAATTCCTGGCCGAAAGTCTGTCTTTTTTTTTTTTTTTTTTAGATTTTATTTATTTATTTATTTGAGAGATAGCAACAGAGGTACAAGAGAGAGCACAAGCTGGGAGAGGGAGAAGCAGGCTTCCCACTGAGCAGGGAGCCTGATGCAGAACTTGATCTTAGGACCCCAGGGTCACGACCTGAGCCAAAGGCAGATGCTTAGCCAACCGAGCCATCCAGGAGCCCCAAATCTGTCTTGATTTTTATCTCCTGTAGTTGTTTTTTTAAATGTAAATGTTAATAAGCTAAGTGCTTAGATCTGTCAACAGATTTTTAGTTATTCCCTACCTTGAGGTCCTTAACTTTCAGAAAAAGAACTGTCTGCTTGTGGTATAGAACACTCTCTGTGTTTTCCTTCCTTACCACTGTCCACATTTTTGGGACCTCTTCTACTGTTTCCCATGAAACTTTCCTAATTTTTACATTTATTGTAGGCTTTTTTTTTTTTTAACTGCATAGTTGTGTCAGCATTAGTGAAACTAGGTTCTCAAAATCAAGGTTTTAATCACAGGAGTATATGAAATGTCAAATGTGCCTCTTTAAAAAATAGTTTCATAAAAATCACTCAGGATACTTACATCGACAATCAAGAAATCTAGCCAGCACCAGGCATTGGTGAAATATGTTTGAAATCCATAAGCTACCCATTTGAGGAGCATTTCCAGAATGAATATGTAAGTGAAGACCTTGTCAGCATATTCTAGCATGGTTTTGATAGTCTTTCGCTGTTCGATGTATATATCTTCAAAAGCCTGTGAATCAAGAATGCTTTTATTTTACCTGAATGGCTTGCCTCCCCCAAATACTTGATAAAATTGCTTAGTATAATATTGGTCACAAAGCAGTAATTTGATAAATAGTGGCTAATATCTCACAAACATCAGACAAAAGCTAAAGACTAAAACTAACAGAAAATGTTGGCAAGGAAATGTCAATATCTTTACTGATTTAGTATGTTTGTTCTTTCCTGCCTCTCACCCCAAAATCTCTATCTCAATTACTGCTATAAAGACATGCTTTTAGAGAAGTAATACGAACTCAGGAAATAACTAGAAGTTCTGTTAATGAGGGATAGGCTTGGCCTAGTCCAACATTACTTTCAGTGATTCCCTGACTGATCTGGCTTATTTTGAAAGAATAAATTGATTATACATAAAGAAAACAAAATACACTTTTAGTTCATAAATGTTAATATAATTATTAGGGTGAACTGGATGGTAGTTGACATGGAAGTTAACATAGTTACAGAATGTCTCTGTAAATGGTTGTCTCAGTGAGGAAAACATCTATTAGATAAACACCAGATGAGAAATTCCATCTGGCTGTTCATAGTTCTGATTTATTATGTACTGATTTTGCACAGTTAAACCCTGGGTGCCACGTTCTGCCAGGCATAGATATGCCTCCTCTTTTGCTTCTTAAACTCAATGTGTGTTTGTGGTATTTTCAGAAAAAAAGCTATTTCACTAGAACCTGCCTCTTACCATTTTGCGTTTCACTTACCAAAGCACCACTGCTGAGAAGAATCATGAAGACAATGAAAGTCTCAAACCAGTTGTGTTCAACAATGCTATAGCAGGTTTTCCGAAGATTCCACCAGACCTTTCCTTTGCCTTCTTCTATACTTACTTGACAGAATGGAAACTTTTTAATACATCCTAAAATATAGCATTAAATATAAGAAATTAGAGAAAAATGTATTTTGTACAGCATATGGATTCAACAGTCGCTCACCACAGTAAGTGTAGTCACCATCTGTCACAAAGTTATTGCAGTATTACTGACTGTATTCTCTTTCATCTCTATGACTGACATCTTATAACTGGAAGTTTGTACCTGTTAATTCCCTTTATCTATTTTGCCCATCACCCTACCCACCTTCTTTGCTTTCCCACCCACCTCCCCCCTTCCTAGAAAATATATCTTAATCTTTAATCTAGGAAAAAATAAACTTTGTTGCTTTCTCCCCATGCCAATCTCAGATCATCATTTACGGGGTAACTGACTACTTCATTCCTTAGTTATCTTCAGCATCCCTTCTATACAATGAGTCATTCTCAGAGGCATATATTTATCTAGGAACCTAAAATTCAAGGAATTACTTTATCTAGAGTTGTATGAGTATAAATAGTTTCATTTTTAACACTAGTTAGAATGCGTCTTTGCCTCAAGGCCATTGAAATAGGGTCCAAGAACACCTCTCAGGTTTGGGGAAAAGCTCATGTTCAAATAATTTAATTTTTTGACGTGATCCTGAATTTTTCTACTTCCTTCTTTTCACGCACAGGAAAGCTCCGTCTTCCTAGGTATCAGCAACTGTCAGTTTTCCCAAGCTAATTTATTTTCAGCCTCAGTGCTTTTCTTAGTTACACCTATGACTCATCTTGTTAGTCAGTATCGCTGTTCCTTTGTCCTCCCCCTCCTAGTTTTCATATTATTTCTCATTTCCATCCATTCTTTGCTCTAACTCTCTGAGCTACTACTATTGGATTAAATCCAATCACATTGAATCAGCAAATCTTTATTGATTTGTGTGCAAGACACTGTACTGATCGTTGTGAGAACAACTACTGTTTTGCCTGTCAAGGCTCTACAATACATCAGCATCCCCAAACAGCTCTAATCACAGCACAAATTAACCACATTTGAAACTGTGAGGGATGGGGTGTAATTACTGCAGCATCTATAAATCAAATCACAACATTGCCAATGAGGTCTGAAGGGATTGCAGTCAGTATCAATGAGATGACATTCCAGAATGCCATTTATCTCATAGGGTTAGCTTCTCCACATTCTGGAGGATAAAGAAAACAACAACAAAAAAGACATGTCAGATCATCTTAATTGTCCAGGCACAGTCACTGCTATAATATAATTTGGAAATATAGATAAATTAACTTTTCAGAAGAAAAGAGAAAAACGGAGATAAACATGCCTTTACCATTTCTTTGAAATAGTTCTTTCAAGTGAGGTATTTTCAGTCACTGTAAGAAAACAGGGTAGATTGCATTTTAAGCATGCTAGAGCTTGTTTACCTTCAGTAAAGCAAGCTTCCGGTTTAAGGTCTTCCTCGGGTTCAATTTCAGCTTGTTCACCTTCTCGGGGTGGAGCAACATCAACTGTGCTTCCTTCAGATGAGCTGGTTGCATTTAATTTCTAGAAAGAAAACCCCATTGCAAATTGTGATTTTTCTCCCCTTTTATTTAGCTAATTTGTCATAGTGTGAAAAAATGATAGTGATCACATTTGACTCTATTAACATTGCTGATAAATTATGTACTAATAATTTAACATAATTAATGTCCTAATATTTAAAACAATGAAACTACTGACCTGATTCAGACAGAAAAAGTTTAGACAGCATTCAATATGGGTGATTTGGGAAGGATGAATTGTACTGGTTAATTTGTTTTATGATCTCTATTTGTATATGGATGTCATATGAAATAGTTTAATAAATTAATTCTCAGGCCAAATAAAAAATAGTTTGATAAAAGTTTGGTATGCTGACATTCACTACTGATTATATTAATTAAAATGCATCAAATTAAATTGTAATTTCCACCTCTTACGATGGAATTTTTCAGAGCAAAGTCCATTACCAGTTGTGTCTAACTACTGTCCATGTTTCTATAATTTTAGAAAGGAAGAGCAGCACATTAACATTAGTCACAGTCATTATATTTCAACTTTGAGCTATATTTTTCCTCTGGCTTACATAATCTTCTTACTTTACTAGCAGAAAAATGATAGATCTCTCTCTATCTCTTTGAACTGCTTAAATGAGTTCAATACTTGCCAAAGAATTCTAAATGAAATGGAAATTTCTTCATAAATGGCATTGGGTAGAATCTGTATAGACTTTTATTAGGAGCACATTCTGAATTCATCATGTTATCAGGCTGTGAATTTTTCCTTTAAATAAATCATTGTGACATGGTTAGGAAGAGCCACTTTAATGTTACAAGAATAAATATATAAGTACTTTGAGATCACTTGGGAAAACATTTGCAGTGTTTTATGAAAACAGATGCAAAGACATGACATACAACACAACCTGGCCAATGTAAAGCTTTTAGGATGAAAAAACAGCACATGGACTTGGTAATGGTTTCTAAGCCCCCATTAACTTTAGTAGCTAAGTGGTAGGGGTCACTCTGCCCTAGCGTTCTGAAAGAGTTAATGTGTTACTGAAAAATCCCCAAATGACTCCCTAAACATTGGTCATATTGGAGAAAATTTAGCTCATGATTCCTGATTTACTGAAATCATAACACAAATGTAGTTTAATATTTTATAATGTGAACTAGTTGTAAAGTACTATCCAGATGGTATTTTCTCTGATGTTACTCTGAAGGTGAGGTTAATCATGTCCAACTAAATATATTATGAAAATTAAATATATTATGAAAAATAATTTAAATCAAAACATAATTCTATTTAATAAAATACTCCTAGTCTGGAGTATGCTAACGAGAGAAGCTAGGCCATTGTTTTTGGCTGATGGTTCTTAGGATCATTATAGTGCAAGAGTTTTTACCATTAAATTCCTCTATTTTTTGGAGAGGTGAGAAAGGCCAAGACATATTTTCTTCCCCCAGGATTTTTCTGCTTCTTATAACCAGAATACCTTTATTCTTTTAAGAAAATCCCAGGAAAGCTATTGCTGATTAGAACTGTAACAGCTTCTGATATAACGAATTAAAAACCGAATAGCTGTTTGAACTCAACAACTAACTCTTCCCTTCCAATTTCACTGGTGGTTGATGGGTTGGACACTATGACATTGGATGAGTGGCAGCAATAATATCCACAGCGTAAATAAATCCAGTAAGAAACCAAATTATTTTGAGGTTAGTTATAAAAAGCTTCATGTTTCTTCGCCTGTTGGTCAAACCAAGTTGGATAATTTCTTCTGAGCCTAGTCATGGTCCACTCCTCCATGAAGCCTTTCTTTCTTGCATGATTTCTCCATGCTAAATTTTATAGAATGTTAGCCATTATACTTGTTTTGCTTGATCTGATAGTCTCATTAATATATATAAATTATATATGTACGTAAAATTATACATAGGTACAAATTATTTATGTACATAAACAAAAACATATATACCAAAAATACACGCACACATACATATACCAAAAGACCGAAGCATAGAATAGACACTAAATAGTTATATCAAATTTATAGAGAGCCAATAAATGATTGATTGCATTTTGAATTACTTTTATAGAGAGGATTATAATGTTTCATCTCTCTACTTTGTTATATAATTCAATAATGACCTTGACAGAAGTTTATTTAGTTGTATTAGAAAATACATTTTTAATGAATAGGAATTATTTAGTTAATAATATTTTAGCTGTAGAAACACATGGTATTACAAAATGTTTTTCTAAAATATTGGCAGACACTCAATAAAGAAATATGAGTGAAGAAAGTAATCAGTATATGTGTATATACACACAAATACACGTATATTTTTCCATTTGAAAACTCTAGAAAACACACTGTTCTCATTTTACCACTATTAATATAATGTGAAATGTTCAATTTTTTGTATTATAAATTTCTGCCATATACTCTACAGGTGTCTTATATTTAAATACAAATACTTACTTAAAACAAACCCAAATGGCACAAGTAATGGTAGCCACTAATCTGGATGACAAGTGAATCTACTCTTTACCAAGTACTGACCCCTGGATGTATTTTTGTTATTAGTACTCTCTTCAGATATAAATATTTTTGTGAATGTGGTTAACATGTTTGGATGTAAATACTTTCAATTTTCTAAATAGCTGTGGAGGTTATGCTTTTATATATTGTAAAGATTGTAAAGTAGAGGGACAGTAGTGAGTTCGTTTGCCTCTGTCTGCATGGTATTATGAGCCATAACATGTATTGTAAAAACAGACACCCCGACCCCCTGCCAAAACCCCGCATGTATTCTGCTCTTTCAAATGAGCAGAACCCATTTTACATGGAGAATTGCTTCACTGTTATTCAGGAGTTTTTCTGATTATAAGGATAAGCTTTTTAAACTTATACTCTGGAAAGCTTCTTAAGGAATGTTCAGAGTCTCTTAGACCTCCATGCACCAAAGCTTAAAAGATAGTTGGTAGGCTAGGGTTTATTTCACTAAGAAGTGTTTTGTGGGAGCCTCCTTTCCCTGTGGAGGTTGACATAAAGTTAATTCTTCTTAACTTGGAGAATCAGGCTTATTCATTTTGTAACCTTCATAGGCCACATTTTTTTTTTTTGTCGTAGGAAAGCATATACGTTTTTTCTATAAAGTTTAAAAATCCTGTGTCAACCACATAAAATTTCAAAAGTTGTGAATTTATTTACATTTTTATAAAGTAAAGCTTAGAGTGTGTTTTTATTAATGTAGAACAATTTACCAATTATGATACAGTGCCTGATATGCTTTAGTCATTGTATACGTAAAGAATTTTACTACTGTCTTTTTAAGTAATTAATTTCTGCCCTAGAAACTACTTAAGCATTTAAAATCCTATATGTTGATATAATACCATCCATGTAATGTAAACATTTCCTAATTAATTTCAATACTTTGGCAGTCATACTCTAGTAGAGTGTACTCTGTGATGCATTTTATCATAGCCATACCAAAATGACTTCCAAATTTATTAAAAGCATGTAACTGATTTAAAAGCAAGTGACTGACAATAAATACAAAGAATAACTTACTTTCTGTATATTGCCATAGTTGTGATACTACAATGGTATAAAAAAAAAAAAAGCAAAGAAACCTGAAATGAAATTTTCCATATTAAGGAACTCAGTGCTATACTGAATAACTAAATCAATACTTGTTCAGAAGTAGTTAGAAAAATATAATTAGTTATATAGGCATAACTATAGGAAGCTTCCATATAAAACCATATAGTACAAGTTCAAACTTGTGTTCTTGTACTATTTTCTCCTTACCCCTCCAATATTTTATGGCACTTAAGGTTTGATTCTTCCATCCCTTGTAGAAAGTACTGAGTCTACAGAGGGATGATGGCTTATGCTCTACAAATGCACACTGGAAAGCAGGTTTTAAGATGCAACATTCTCCAGGCCTGATTCAGCCACAGAAAACATGCCTGGCTATAGCAGAAGCCTGGCGCAATACTGTGGAAGCTGCACGCCGATCCAAGAACCATGTTCTCAAAGACATGGTACCTGAATATGAAGTTTTCAAGAAGATTAACTGCAAATACCATTCGTAAGAAATGACAGAATCAGCACCCATAAAGGCCATGAGACCATTTTCCCCTCTAATAACATGAACTTACATAGAAATTCCCCCTCATGATGCATATTGCTCTTGATTTTTATCCAATTAAATAATGAAATTTAACTTTCAGAGATAGAAGAGAATGTTAGCAACTGGCCTACTTCCACTGAAATGCGCTTACATTTCATTTATTTTCAATCAGCTATCAAATGTTTGACTCTCACAAACTGCTGTATGATTCAAGAGGCAAAAAAAAAAAAAGATTCAGCCATTACAGATTGCCTTTAAAATCTAGCCATTTCTCTCACAACTTCTGAGTTTTGTCTTACAAGTAGATGAGGAAAATCTTTTGGTCACACATACTATCAGGGCCTTAGTCTGGTCTTTTGGATATGCATATCCATATCTTGACTTATAATATTTCACTGAAAGAATAGGTATACACACCAGGAGGCCATTGGGCTGCTTGTTCAGGGCAGGAAGAGCAAGATTAAAACCAGTAGCTCTCTTTTCTAGACCACTTATTGAATGGTTAAAAGTATGAACCACCTGTATGTGTTTTGCCTCAACATATTTTAAATGTGCAACAGCCCTGGTGCTTCTTTAATTTGAAAATGGCCTTAGTAACAACATGATATTTGAAAGTGAAAATAATTGTGTGGTAGTTGAAGAGTAAGGTACAGGGCACCAAGAAGCCAAAAGAAAAAGCTGGTTTATCTTGTGAAGATAGATAAAAATTTCCATCTAAACTAGCCTTAATTAGGTTTTATTTCAACAGAAGTACATGAAAGCACCAAAACAGTTCTCTGAAGGTCAAGATGGGTTTAATATGGTATTCACATACTCATCTGTGCCTCTGGAAGAGTTGCCTCACATTCAGTTTCACAGAGAGTGTTTTTGGAAGACACTGAGAGCAAGGTAGAGAAAGCCTAGAGGTACTTCCATTGCTCTCCAGATTCTGAAAACAGAACACAGTGCCTTTTCCAGAAGGGCACGTGCTTGGGATCTTAATCAAGTATCTATTTTCAGTTTCCATGAAGGCTTTGAAAAGGAGGGAGTACTCTTATAAACATGATGTAAAAGATAATTTTCCAATACCATTTAATTCTGTTCTGCTTGTGAAGAAAGAATAAATTAGATTTTTTTTCCACTGGCCAATGTTGGTTTACACCCAAATTAAAAGTAATTGCTAAGTAAAAATTGCATAAATCAGGGACCTATATATTTTTTTCTACATTTTGTTAATAGTTTTATTTCTGAATTTGTTGCATTCTTCAGCTAATTCTCAGTTATCCCTAAGGAAGAAGAGAGCAGGTATGAATTGAACCTAGAAATAACCTTAAACTCTAATTAGGTATTCTTTTTCACCAAAAGTATTGAAATTGCCAATACTCAGGAACTTTCTTCTACTTTTGTTTTGTAATTTCCCTCCCAGAACCCCCACCCTGGCTGAGATTCCAGTAAGCACTGATATCAACAAGAGAAGGTTGAGTCAAGAGAATAAACTAAAGGTTTAGTTAATCCACAAACCTATAGTAATCTTGGGAGATGCCCTTTACTCCTCATAAAACTATAATTAACATAAAAAAACAGGACATTTTCTATGTATCTTTTTTACCTGCTTAGTTTTGGGTAGAAAATTTAGGGAAGATTAATGTAGATTAGGGAAATTTAAAAAAATGGGTACGCTGGACCATTACTTAATGATGAAGATGCAGTGAACTATCCCATATCATGATGCTTTCCTTCTTTTGATTACTTTGCACTGAACACTTATGGTTTTACAGACATATGACTTAAAAACTTTCCTAAACTACATGAAAATCCAAGATATGTGGTGCCCAAATACATACAGACTATGGCCCTTCATATCCAAAAACTTACGATCACCCTGCTTTTATTTTTTATAGAGCCTTTCAAAAAAAAAAACAAAACCATGAAAGCACACATTTCCATCTGGAACAAATGAATTATAAGGGTTGAAATTATATTCATGAATCTGAATATAATGATCTGAAAATGGCACTATCAAAAAAATCCCATGAGGCTCATTTTGGTAATACAATTTACTTATAAGGGCTGAATCAACAACAACAAAAAGTTGTGGTCTCATTTTAATGAAATAAAAGCAGAGAAATAAAAAAAATGCATGCTCTCTTAAATTCTTGACTATATTGAACTTTAAACATTCCTATCATGTTTTAAAATAGATATAAATCCTATAGAGCATGCAATTATTGCTTTTCAAAGTTTAAAAGACTAAACTGGAAAACTCATTAGCAGAATCAAATATGATGTGGGACTGCCCATCTCGCCTGACCATGCTATGATGTGTCACACAATTCAGCAGAGAGCGGCTGGGCACATCTAGCACTTCCTTGCCATGGCAGGGGAAGGAACAGCTGAGTAGCATGCAGGCCAGTCAAAATTCTCTTCGAAAGTGATTGTACATATACAACTTGCTTGGGTAACCTGGGTAAAAGTGGTGGCACGAGCCTCTGGCTGGTTAAAAAACACCAGAGCTGCACTCTTGATGGCTCCAGCTTGATTTTACCCCTGTGAGAAGTAAGAACGGTAAGCAGTGAAGGTCACAATATGATATTGCTAGATTGTGCTTTGGAATTCAACTTCAGATACGATTCTTAAGAACATTTAGTCCATATCCTCACCTAGGAAGACAATGAAACCTTTTAAAAAACTAAACTGTAAAAATTCATAGTTCTATAAGTATTCGAAGAAATCATGGTTACGTGAACGTTAAAAATATAAAAACAAACAAAATTCTACTTTATATCGTGTCACAAGATTTGTATAATTCCAAGTTTTCCCAGGATAAAAAGATCACTATTTTGCAATTCATATCTTTAATTCTTACATTTCTTCATGCAAAGCTTTGTATTTGTTTTCATTCCAGCCTGTTTATGTTAGCGATCCATATATATGGATATGATGAATATAGATATATAAACACATATAAAAATAATAACAGCAATTCATATCTTTAACAGCTTTTAGGGATCATTTCTCCCCAGTTGCGCTATAGCTAGATATACAGTATTATGAAAATGAATGTAAGGAGTAGAGTGACTAGAGTTTTCAAATACCACCTAAGTTAATGATTAACTTACTGCCTCTTCTTAAAGCAGAATGTATTGCAAGTTTTTTAAAGTACTTATTAATTTTTTAGTGAGAAATGTATCACCCTGTTGGTTTAGTTTTTATGATTTCTTACTTTGTCAGCAAAAAGAAAGGATATTCTGTGCTCTTCAAAACATAGCTCAATGTTCTTTGTCTACTTATGGTCAAAAAACTAAGAAGCATGAACCAAAATTTTACTTTATGGATATGTTATTTTTCATTTGTGTGTGTATGTGTGTGTGTGCAATGGTTATTAAAAAAGAATAACACAGCCAGCATCTGAAACGTGACCTATGTTCAGTGCCAGCAGTTTTCAGAAATTTCAGGTTAAAATGGAACTTTCCTGGAATTTATCTAAGCCTACTGTATGTTAGAAAATGCTGATTTTTTGCTTTTTATTTTTAAAAACATCGTACTTTTAATCTTTGAGCATATACGAGAATTTCCCTGTTACTTTTTCAGGGTTTTTTTTGGAGGGGGTACTAATTTTAAAAATCATCCATATAAAATTTATTGTTGAATTTTAGGATATTTAATAATTTAATAATTATTTCTACCATGTGAAATAATTTGAAATTTTATCCTAGCTTTATAAAAGTATTTAATTTTATATTTAGTTTGATAAATTTTCACACTAATATATCTGTACATTTTAAACAATTTCATTACACTCTATAGTTGGTTTCCATGTATCCAAAATTTAGCTTGGAAGAGGGTAGAATGGTTATAAAAAGAGTCACCCAAAATGGAATTTTTGTTCAGATCATAGAATGTTTCCCAGACATTGTGTCTCCCTATACCAAATTTATGATTTTCTAGCCATTAAAAAGACATCACAATGAGGTGGTATTTTTCTAAGCGGTCATTTGAAATATTTGTAGGCATTATAGAGTTTTTGAAATATTCTGGAAACCAACTTTTTGGTAGAAAGTAATTAAGACATTTAATTTCCATAAATCCAACGTGATAAAACCTATGCTATTAATGTAACAAAATTTCTCTACCTCTTTGGTTTTTCTACCTCTTCTTGACACCAGGCTAGTCTTGTCCCTAGTCTTCCCTTATTTTCTCTTTATAATTACTTCTTTGGTAAGCTCCTCTATTTTCAAGGAATCAGATAATTATCATATCTATTTTTAAACCCTGATTTCTCACCCAGCCTCTCACCCCCAACGCTGTCACTTCTAATTCAGTATATTCCAATTGAATTCTCCCCTCTTCCCAACTTAAACCTGGTAACCTCCCTAAAAAGGCCCTTTCAGAGAGTGGAATTACCTTTTTCCAATTTCCTAGTCTTCACTAGTTTGTCAGATTGCCAGAAGGTCTCAGTGCCCATACATATTACCTTACCTGAGCCCAGAATTTCATCACCTCATTGCTATCAAATGATTGTTACCACATTCCTCAAGATAAACCCCTTCATCCCTCACTCTAAACTGTTTTACTCATTGATATCAAATAAACTTTCCTAAAACATCACTTTCTGTTTTGCCTTTCCCCTGCTTCAGAACAAATAGCTCTGTATTGACTATGCAGGCAATTCTAAATTTTTCTACTTACTTCAAAGACTTTACAATCTGAAAATACCTGACTCACCCAAACAAATTTTCCACTATCTTCTCAACCAGTACTTTGTTCATGCTGATTGTTCCATGCTACTCCTTGATACCAAGCTTATTCTCAACTGTGGCTTTCCTTCGGTACGGTTTTGCTTTGACTTTTTGATCATACATTTGACCCAAATTGGAGGCCTATTTCAATTTTATCTCTTCCATTTAGCAACTGGCTATGTTCTTAGTACCTATAATTTTTATATTCAGTCCTGCAGGATAAAACTTTTTAATAGGCCTTTAATGATTTTGAGAATTAGTGTTGGCTTCCTCAAAGATGTTGAGATTTCCCAAAGGGAGTTATTTTATAGAGCTCTCCTTTAACTCTTTCTTACTCTTAGTATCCAGCAGAGTGCTGAGTTCACAAAAACTGCTCAGGAATTTCTCATTAATTAATTGATGTTTTTTCTTAAATCTGTTAGGTGATGAAAAATAAAATTAGATTGAATTTTTATTTTATCAGAATGAGCAATATATAAATTAGAATTGAGCCCAGTAAGTGGAGTTTGGGTGGAATTCCAAGAATATTATATATATTATATATATATTTTGTATATGTTTTTACCTTTAAAAATATTTTCAAATTTACTATTATAATCTATCTCAGCAGCGCTGAAATGCTGGAAAGAAAGGATCAGGAACTATGAGTTATGACATTGTCAGCTACTTATTACTTATACAAATTCTGTGGATACTTTTCTTAAAAAGAGAAGTTTTTAAAATATGCTTATAAAAGCAGACATCATTGGTCTGATTCCTGTGGTGCTAATATCGTACCCTCAAGCTAAAATCTGTCTTTTATAACTCTGTGCTAGACTTACTTCCCACTGGTATATTAGAAGTCCAAAACTAAGTAATAGTAAAAAATTTTAATCCTGTTCTCCATAACACAGAATTGCAGAATTAATACCCTTCAGCTGCTATTAGGGGATTCTGTGAATTCTAATCATACAGTAAGAACAATTCCCTTTCTTCTTTGTTTTATTTTGAGCAACTAGTGATATAAGTAAGAGCAGCTTTTCAACTTTTACCTCTTAACTGTAATCCTCAAGTGGAGCTTTTTAAAGTAGGTCTTAGCATTTTCAAGTCAATGTGGAACACTTTGTGGATTTGCTCATCCTTGGGCAAAATGTAATCAGTTCTACTTGCACTTTCCAAATATGTGTAACACTTTCATGAATGTATAACACTCTGTCATAGTCAGTAAAACTTTCAGAGGTGAACAAAAACTACATGGAAGTTTCACATTAAAAAAATCAGAGCAAAACCTAAAATAGATAATAAGGAGATGACACTTTCACACGATCAAGAAAATATGGTTGGTTGATTTGTCTAAAGAGCATAATGAAATGTATAGAATAGAATGTATTAAATATGGTTTATTTTTTGGCAGGCCACATTTTTGGCCAGATTTTCAAACTATCAAGAAGATAAATAAATTATTCAGAATGATGATTTCCTTTGGAAAGTTGGAATTTCTATGAATGGATTTCCCAATAAAAAATATCTCATTTTTTCCAACACTGCCATATATAACTTTCAATATACTTTTTAATAGTGCATATAAACGCAATAAAAATACTAAATAGCCATAATGCATGGTTATTATAGGAAATGCAACAAAAACTTTAAAAGCATTCTTACCTCTTTGCTTTCTTCTAGTTCTGACTCACTGCTAAACTCTTCAGTATTTAAGTTTTCAAAGTCAGACTCTCCAACAGCAATTGGCACTGTTACAGTGAGGCTGGGGTTGTTTATGAATGACATATAATCATTTTCATCGATTACATATTTTTCAACACTGCTTCCGGTACCTACACCACTGGTGGTTCCGTTCCCATCTTTAAGATAATTAAGTTCTTTGCTTATTTCTATTCCCGTATTATTGGATATGCAGCTGTCTATTTTGTTGCCTTCATGGATCTCTATAACTTTTGGCTTTCTAAAAAAAGTTTTTCTGAAACACTCCCGTATCTTATTTTTCACATAATCAATTCCCTTTTGCATCCTTCCTACTGCAATCTGGAGATTGTTCATTTCATTATCATCATCTGTAGCAGCAAGATTGTCTGAGCTAAATGAACTCAACAATAAGGCCAGAAAGAGGTTCAGAACCTAAACAAAAAAAAGAAAATTTGCTACATTAATATGAAATATGCATAAAATAATAAACAGGGAACTCATAGATCTTTGCTAAAATTAATTCAACAAATGCTTCTATAGTGCTTACTGTATTTTAGACACGTGTCCTAACCACACACTATTTAAAGGACCTGACACCTTCTACTTGCTGTAAGGGCAATATGATAAAACAAGTGCCTTTTCTTTCATACCAAGAAGGACAACAGGAAACCAGACTTCTAAGGCTGAACTTGTCTACTCAGGGTTGCCAGTGAAGAGAGAAAAATCCCATTTTGATGGTTTTGGCCAATGAGAAAAAAAGATCATTTTAGTCACTTTACTTCATGTTATGTTTGTCTAGAGAATGTCTAGCTTCATGTGTATAAACAATGAATTTATTTATTTGATAGCCTGGTGATATGTGTTAAAACAGTATACTTTTAATATAAATTCCTTTGTCCAGTGGCCACAGATTTATAATAGCCAAAATGTCTAAAGCATATTATGTAAGGTTAACACATTTCCCATCAAAGCCAGAACCATAGTTTGTTTCCTTATTTCTGTATCAGATTTTCTGCAGAATCTAGATTTTCCTAATTTACTATTCTGAAAAAATTGCATGTCTACAGTTATCCCACAAACATTTTTCCAAGCAGTCTTACTTGAAATGTACCTCAAAGGAAAGGTTAAGTATGACGGCATAAAGAACACTATGTACACACATAATTGAGATATGTAAGCATTAAAACACATAAATACGCAAATTGTGCTTTTACATTAGCGCTTTTAAGTCAGAACTAAAAGTAGGCTTCTTTAGGTCAGTGTCCATACACGTGAATAACTTAAACTGCAATGATTTATTTTCTTTTAATAAAGCAAATTCAGGGAAGGAATTTGTCCCCTTCCAAGTCATTTAAATAATTATAGTACATAGCTACAATATAATATGCTATTTTATTGAAATTTATCTTCAAAATTTGGTTAAATGCAACTTATGCTTCTTAGTAAGCCAACAGTATGACCTATGAAGGTGTAAAGAGCAATTTCAATATAGAATAGACAGTTATATTTTTAGATTTAGTGGAGATAATTTTCTTATCAAAGTAGTAATAGGATAAAAAATAATTGAGGCCATAATGGTAATACGGAAAAAATTAGTCTTCATAAAAACATTTCCTCGAAAAACAAAGAAAAAAACTTTTGCTCCCCAACTTTCACAGATACACTTCATTTAATCCTCACACCAACCATAAGATTTCAGCTTTGTTATTCAGCTTTCATAGTTGGGAAGCTTCAGGCTCAGAGAAGTTAAGTAACTTGCCCAAGCTCAGAGTGCTAGTCCTGGGATTTGAGTCTAGGTTATTGATGATAAAACCAGAGCTATCTATTGTATCAGGCCACCTTCTTAGCTACTGTCTGATCTTCTTAATTATAAGCATTTGTAATATATACGTACCACAAGGTTTCCAATGACCATGACCAACATGAAAACAATAAGGCACATGGTTTGGCCGGCGACCTCCATACAGTCCCACATGGTTTCTATCCACTCTCCACACAGCACACGGAACACAATCAGGAAGGAGTGGAAGAAGTCATTCATGTGCCAGCGTGGGAGTTGGCAGTCACTGGAGATCTTGCAGACACATTCTTTGTAGCTCTTACCAAACAGCTGCATGCCGACCACAGCAAAAATGAAGACAATGATGGCCAACACCAAGGTGAGATTACCTAAAGCCCCCACAGAATTGCCAATGATCTTTATCAGCATATTCAGCGTGGGCCAGGATTTTGCCAACTTGAAAACTCGAAGCTGTAATTAAGTGAAAAGATATTCTCAGAAGAAGTCACAATATAATTTTGAAAGTTAGTTAGACATCGTTTTATTAATATACCATATTGTAGACCTACCTCTGAGGGATATAAGATCTGAAACCATACTAAAATTCAAATCCAGAAAAAATAGTTAATAATACACGAATTGTAAATCAAATCATTAAATGAAAAAATAAAAAGATAAAATATGTCAGGATAACTAAAACATTTCTGATTCATCAACAGATATATCCCTGAAAAATTAATATTTTGATTAGAGACATTTAAATTGAATTGATTTTAGCAAACTAATGTCACCCTCAGACTATATTTTAGAGTAAAAAGAAATATTAAAAGTATAAGTTACATATTTTAATGGATATTTATAAAATAAAATTACTTTGATAAAAAATAACTTACGTAAAGGCTTTCTTTCAATTTGAAAAAATACACATTTTACTTAATTCAACAAAATTTTATATATTTTTAAATAAATTTTTTTTGCCAAATTAAAAAAAGTTTGTTAGACTGTTGTTTAAAATGCTAACGATATCAAATATTTTCCTACATGTTCCTTTAAAGTAGTTCCCACTAATATAAGTAAGGTTGATAAAAAGCTAAGGTTAATTGAGGCCTAAAATTGTCATTTGCATTTCTTTAAGAGTTGAAGCAAAAAAATTTTTGAGTGAATTTAAAACATAATTTGAGGCACATGTGTGTTTTTAAATGTGCGATATATAGCTAATCATTATGAAGTGTTTCAGCCATTTTTATCATTCTTGGAAAATAGCCACTCTTAGCTTTAAAGAGAATGTTTATATATCTTCTTAGAGTATCACGTGTACTGGTGTAGATTTAAAATATTGTTAATAGTAAGTGTAAGATACACATTGATTCATTTTCAAAATAAACTTTATGCCACTGATAGAATATAAACATAGTCTAAGTAGATACCAGTCTGAATGATCTCAGTACAGACAATCCCTCCACATTTGCCAGGCCAAGTTCCATCAAACTAAGGCTGACAATAATTCCATCAAATATATTCCAGCCTTCTTGGAAATAATAATATGGATCCATGGCAATGATCTTGAGAACCATTTCTGCTGTGAAGATCCCAGTGAAGACCTAAAGTAAAATAGAGATCACAAACACTGAAGAACTTTTGACACTGCAAGAATCTGTAAAGAATATTAAATAGTCCTGAGTAAAAATATTTAACATTTAAAATGGAAAAATGTGACAAACCGATACAAGTTTAGCATTTTTTTCCAGGGGAGTATTTTAAGTGGATTTGTTTTATTTAACAAATCTGCTAGATAGCCAAGAAAATGCTGATTTTAAAACATTTCCTCATTCACATTTTAAATCTGATACTGAGTAGTAACTACTGAATTACTGCCCTTTTTGGTACACCAGACTTCTCCCATAATCACAGTGAATTTTGTTTTTAATATTATTGCATTAGGAACGAATCTATATATTAATTGAAGTTACTCTAAATTTATTTTAAATTTGGTAAAAACCACATTTTATTCTTGATTTTTGTGGGTTTTTAAAGGGACACCGTCTTATTTCTGTAATTTTATAAATATTCCTGAAGTAAGAGTTAGTTTGCCACAAATGTTTTATAATAATATTCTCTGGATGCATGCCTCAGAATTAAGGTTAATGGATTAATAGAGTAAGGAGCTGCAGATTTAATTGAAAGCAGCAGGAGAACATTCTCAGTATGCATACACCCATAATTAAAATTAATAAATTATTTGAGTGGTTGGATGAATGTCTGTTTGACAATAGAAACAAAATGTAACAAATTCAAAATTTGTTTTTTAACTTAGCACCACAGGCTAAGAGACCCAACGGCATGAAGAGTTATGAAATTACTCTTGCAAAAAATCTTTTAAGGCAATTACCCTAATTAACAAGTAAAAGCTCATTTTATGACTGTAAAGTCATAAAGCTTACCATTTACAAGGTAAGTCAGCCTTTACCTTGAAGGAACTCTGTCAAAATAACAGTATCAAAATTATTTAAATTTCCTAAAATATCATGTTAATTAAAAGAAATCATTATCCACTCTTAAAAACGTATAAATGCAGCTAATATAGGGGCACCTGGGTCGTTCCATCACGTTCCACCTGACTCTTGATTTCAGCTTATGTCATGATCTTAGGGTCCTGGGAGAGCCAGAACTCCCCTTCTGGCTCCGAGCTCAGCAGGGAGCCTGCTTGAGGATTTCTCTCCCTCTGCCCCTTCGCCCACTCGAGCTCTCTCTCTGTCTTTCTCTCTCTGTCAAATACATAAATCTTAAAAAAGAAATAAATGCAATAACATATTATTTTCCTAAACATAGAAAGACCTTAGGGAAATACCCATCCCAGAAAAAATAGCTTAACTTCAGTTCATCATGCATTCACTTAAGTAGAAATATAATGTTTTTCAAGTAATCCTGGTGCATGAAAATCCGGATATATGGTGGAATGCACACTGAATATTATTTCTTTTTTATTTTATGCAATGACTCACCATAGGATTTTTTCCCCTGGTGAATTTAAAATAAATTCCGATTTAAAGAAATTTTATTTCTTATACTAAGTCTCAGAAACAGCTATTTGAGTTAGCAACCTGATCATAGAGATACATTAAACCGAGGTAGAAACTATCCAGGTAAATCATCTGTAAATATTCCTTTCTACAGAAATATCATAGGATGATCTTTTCAGCTCTTCTGAAATGACCAGATCTCCTGCATTATAAAAAGCTATACCTTAAATGTACATTCTTTCATCTAAAATGTAATCCCAACATGAAACTCCTTTTTAAAAATAATATTTTAATTATAATTTGCATTTAAAATTATATTTATTTATATCCTTAAATATATTCAATTTAGGCCCTAAAAAATCATTGGTATTGTTTTTTTGGTACATTTTAGTCTAAACTGCATTGTCAGTGATTACGATTTTTTAAAAATTCCTTCTCGTTCTAGCAAAAGTCAATCCAGCATGCTGATTTAATGCCTATGTTTACATGATTTTAAAATTCCATAAAAAATTCTAAGAAGAAAAAGAACTGGCAACCTCTGGATATGTATCAGATTATGTAAATAATTCCCATGTGTGGTTTATAAAAAATGCTAATGTGTGGTTTAGAAACATACATTCAGCAGCCTTTGATTTTTCTATACCATAAAGAATTTTTAAGACTCAAGACAATTAATAAAAAACATACCAAATGTTTATTGTTTGGGCTTAGCCTAATTCTGTCTTATTTTCTTGAAGAAGCTTTTTGTCTTTTGAAATTTTGGGTTATATGCTTCTGTAGCCACTCATTCATTCAGAAAAAATTGCTGAACACCTAAATGGAAGACATTTTGCTGGTCTTTGAAAATATAGTAGTAATTAAGATATACAGACCCAAGACTGCATAAACCTAGTTCATTTAGGCTGATAAATTTCTTATGGACAATGAATTTATAGGCTTCCTAAGCCAGCTTCTTTAGTGAGGAGGTAAGTTCGGTGGACAGTTCCTAATCTGTTGTACATTATGACACATGATAAATAGCAAAAGTGTAAGTGCTAAGGGTGGAGATGAGAATCAGCCTGGGAGTCTGGACCAAGAATAAAGAAATTTGCAGCAGTTTGAGTTGTTTTGGGGGGCACAACACTTAGGATGATCAAATGTTGGGGAATAAGGTCTTATTTCAGGAATGGGAAGGTTTTCCTATTAAGTATTTCCTATTGAGTACTTGGAGAGGAAAGTTCTGCTGATGTACAGTAAAGGAGAAATATTCATTCTAAAGGCTGAGTACTGGTCAGTTTGCTCTACGGAACCTCTACTTGCCCAGACCGATGTTCCATTTTTTTTTTTTTTGTAGTGAATTTGATGTAACTATAGTCTATTTTTGCTGTATTATTATTGGCGTCTTGTTTTAATGGTTTTAGTTTTATTATTCCCATGCCTTTTGGATACACATCTTTAAATATTTTTTGTTGTTGTTGATTGGGTGGAAAAGGTGAAGTTGAAATATACTTAAAGAAAAATGATGGGAAATCATTTAACATTTATGATGTTCTTTTCTCTCATCTGTCAAATGAGGATATTCATTGAGATGACTAATAAGATCTGCATCTGAAATTCTTGGGTTTTTGTCAGCATTGTATTGCCTACCAAATTTTATTTGGAAATCGGTGTACACACAATTATTACATAAGACCCTCATTATAAATTGTTAGTTTGGAGACAAGATAGCTTTGTATTATAGTAGGAAAGAAGTTAGATGGCTAGATAGCACTCTTTCATTGATGCAAGATGCCTCCAGGTGAATTTTAGGATTCGGCTCCTAAGTGTTTTATCTTTCAAAAAACGAGTTATTTTATTTTTTTTCCCTTCAAGGGGTTATCGTGTCCCTTTCCTGAGATGTTAAATTCATACCCTATACCACACCACTTAACTGAAATAATTTTCTTAATTGTGTTTCTTTAGGCTTTTATTTGCAAATGACCAGAAAGATCCTTAGTACAGGTACCATGTTCTGAGTTCCCTTCAGGGTCCAGCAGAATAAAGGGATGTCATGGGCTCTTAATCATTGGTTACAGTGAGAGTTATAGTAAGAAAAGTAATCAGTGTAGGAGCTACAAACCTCTATCTGTATTCCCTGAACAAAGAGTTACCAGTTAGTTGGGAATGTTTGTATGATAAAGAGGTTGTCTAACCTACTATAACTGTTGGAAGATTTCTTGCTTATAAAATCTGTAAGGTGGGTGCATGGGTTTTATAATGGTTGAAACAAAAACAAAATAGAGCGTCTTAGAGAAACTCAACAGATATTTGAGGTCTCCTGATACTCAAATTTGATCAATCAATCCAATTAGTAGAGAAGTGGTGTAATTTTTATATGCTCCAGAAACAGGATACAAATGGGGCACACTGATCTAAGTAAACCTGAAAGTTCCACAAGTCTTTTACAGGATGTTCCTTTGTTAATAACTCAACCCAAACCTAGATGTCCTTATTTATAAGGTAAAGGTAATCGTTTGAGTAGTAATAACTACTCCATATCAACTAAATTTATTTAAATGAGCAAACTATAAGTTCCACAAAATATGCAATGCAACCATCCATGGTGTATAATATAATCCAAAGTCAGCTAAGTACCCATGATATAAGTAATATAGTCTCTCCCTCTCCCCCATTCCCTCTTCCTCTTTTCTTTTTCTCTTTCTCTCTCTCTGTCTCTCTGTTTGTCTATGTATTGATTTTTTTACATGTTCTTTACATACAATTAATTATATATAATTTTTTTAAAAGATTTTATTTATTTGACAGAGAGAGAGACAGCCAGCGAGAGAGGGAACACAAGCAGGGGGAGTGGGAGAGGAAGAAGCAGGCTCCCAGTGGAGAAGCCTGATGTGGGGCTCGATCCCAGAACGCCAGGATCACGCCCTGAGCCAAAGGCAGACACTTAACGACTAAGCCACCCAGGCGCCCCAAATGTATATAATTTTCTATACATAAATATTTATTATAAAGCTTGTTATGGGTATAAAATAAGATATATGGGAAACTATAAAATACCTTATACATATGATATTATTAATAATAACAGGAGCTTTCAGCTCATAGAAACAGTTTACACATTTTCCTACTCTTACGGCTAGAAATAGTTAGCTGAGGTCTGTTTCCTATCATGTGTACTCTCTATCTTGATGAGCCTTGTATCCCCATTGCTAACCTTAGCTTATCAGTGGTTTTACCACAATCTCTCAGTCATCAGTGTTCCACCCTACTTCTGTACCTCATTATCTCCATTGCTACACATTAAGTTACCAAATTTGGAACTGGAAGGGACATGAAAAATCATCTAGTCCAATACATTCTACTCATTAGAAAACAGACCCAAATATCTAAATGGCTTTTTCAAGAGCACCTAGTTATTTAGCATGGATTATTGGACTTGAACCCAGCTTTGGTGCTTTAGTCTAGTGCTTTTCCATTTGATCATCCTGTAATCCAACCTCCCTTATCCTGTGCTTCCAAATTCTAGTGCTTCAACATTGGAATTCTATAAAACCTCAGTTTCCTGCTCCACTCTGGCAAATTTCCAAAATTTCTTTCTAACTGTCCAACTTCCTAACTGTTGAGTATCTTGGGAAAAATACAGAAGCTAGAGCAGAACTGTTTTCCATCAGTATTTCAGAGAAAGGTTAATAGCATATATTAGAGGAAGGAAATTGTTTATTGAGCACATGCTAGATGCCGGGCTCAGTATTGTTTTCATATTACCTCATTCGGCCTTCACAACAACTCTGCGAGATGGGTATCATTATATCCATTTCAAAATAGAAAACAAGGACTCAGATTTTTTATCAGACTTGTCCAGATGCTACATTATTAGTAAGCATTGGCAATGAGGCCAAACCCAGTTCCGCCGACTCCAAAGCCCACATTCTTTCATGAAAGCATGCTACTTTAAACAACCCGTTTGGGTAGGAAACAACCAGTTGGTTCTTTATTGAGCTACAACCATGTAATCACGGTGTAGGAGATACAAAGGAAAAATGGGACGTAACCTTGAAGAATATGAAGAATTGAGATGAGGTGATTTGAGTCAGAACACTCTAGATGTGAATATAGAAAACAGTGAAATATTTTCCCATACATAAATATATAAACGTGGTGTTTGTGTGGTCTGGTGACATGGTTGTTCTGATGGGCCAATAGTGACTGATTAGGAAGCAATGGACAATAAGATGTTATAGAAAGGATAGGATCAGATGAGGAGTCTTGAAAATCAGATAAGACCTTTGAACCATAAATACAGATAATAGTGCAAATATACTGAGTGCAGAGTGTTAAAAATGTTATTTTAATCATAGTTATAGGATTAAAAAAGAGGTACCTTGAAAGAAATAATGGGTCTTCTTATCAACTTGTATATAAAAAATAAAGGAAAAGTACGTCAAAATGGCTATCAGATTTCTATCTTTGAAGTTGGAAGGCTCTTTGAAGCTGGGAGGCTACTACTAGAGGTAACAGAAGACTGAACTGAGATACTTAGGACTTTCAGTAAGCTGTGAGAAAGATGATCTTTCAGCTGTCACATATTGTGTTAAAGATATCCTTAAACAGTGTTCTGTAACAGATGGAAATATAGGCAGGGTACAGCTTATACCACGAGAGTAGATAATTCCTACAGTTGTTGAGTACATAGAAACATTGAGTGGAAAACATAGTCGTAGTAGACATAAGAAGTCCAGAAAAGAAGGCAGACATGGAGTGATTGGAAAGATCAAGGAACAATCATTTAAAAAAAAAATCCATTCACAGATGCCAAAGATGAAGAAAATCTCAAGAATCTGGTAGGTGTTTTACTAAGTCAAATAATGGAGTAAAGATGAGGTCACTTACTGGGTAGACATTTATGTAATTGTCTGCCCAGTATTCCCTTTTCAACTTCTGTTGGGAATTGCTCCTCTACCTGTATGATTCCACAGGTCTGTCATGTTTTCACATGCTCCACCTTCTTCCTCTGATTAAACCAGAGGTGAGCGTCCGACCTAAGCTATGCCAAACAAGAGTCCTATCATGAGTCTTTGAACTAGAACTGAAAAAGAGATACAGGTTTTTTTCCAGTGCAGTGGTTACAAGATATAAAACCAGTGAGCTATGGCTGAGCATGTTTCCTGACCGAGACAAAAGATGAAGCAAACATTTGGGCTATATCCAAGCTCTTGGTTAAAGCATTTCCTGAAGCCCAACTGCAAAATTACCCTTTATATGGTTTGGTAGTTCAGCTTTTTCTTTCCATTCTAGGAGTCGGGTTTTTTTTCCCCCCCTTAATCTAGTTTGAGTTTGTTTCTGTCTTGTGCCAAAAAGGAAGCTCTCTCGATTAACCCTTTTCTTACTTGTTTATCCATTTCAGTTTTCTCATATAAATGAGGAAATGTACATGTCAGCATACACATACACAGATGCCTGATCAAATAATTTGAACCAAAAGTATGGCTAAATTACAAATGCATTTTCATCAACTATTTCTTCTCTTGTGTGAATACTACTGAAGCATTTTATTAGGTAATTCAATTTGAAACAACGATGTCCTCTTTTGTACAGAAATCAGTGTTTATATATTTCCTTCAATGGACATGATTTCTTCAGAGGCTGTGTATATTAAAACTGTATTTTTGTGGAGCCAGAATTAGATATTATGGTTTTTCTGCACCTATATTTCAGCAAGAATGACAGTAAAAATTTAAATGAGCTTACAACTGGTAAGACACCATGGTCAATTAGTATGGATATTGGTCTGAGCAGTCAGCATTCATACCAGTTGAATTTTAGATCTTATTGCTGAGATTTCCTGCACAGGACAAGTGGATTTTTTTCTTTGGTCTACAATCTCCCACCCCTGCCAAAGGATATAAGTAAACTACAGATGAACTTACCAAGTTTCCTACGGTCAATACACTACTGAATTGACCAGTCATTGGGTAGTGCTCCATGGCCATAAAGAGGGTATTTAAGACAATGCAAATAGTGATGGCAAGATCAACAAATGGATCCATAACAATCAAATTCACAAGATGCTTTACTTTTAACCATGCATCACAGCAGTCCCAGATCAAAAACACATTGGCAAATCTGTACCAGCATGGTGGACATTTCTGTCTAGATTCTTCAAGTTCTAGGGGAATAATAAAGAGGAAGAGTAGTAAATAACAATAAAATTGAATTATTGTTGCTATAGAATATACATTATTTTATAAAATCAATGCTTCTACCTGGGGATGGAAGTTCATATTGCTTAGCTTAACAAGCTTGAGAGGGCAATCCCATTAAATATTTTCACAAAATACTCATTAAAAATTTCATAAAAGCATGTAAACATCTTTCTCCTTTAAATACAGAAAATAAACACCTTCAATCTAATATTTTGCTTCAAATTAACTAATTTTATTATCTAACAACTAGGTAATTATTGGTTGTATTGCCATATTTTTTATCAAAATAATTTTTATTTTATTTTTAAATTTTTTTAAGATTTTATTTGTTTGAGAGAGACAGGGAGACAGCATGAGCGGAGAGAGGGAGAAGCAGACTCCCTGCTGAGCAGAAAGCTAAATGTTGGGTTCGATCCCAGGATCCCGAGATCGTGACCTGAGCTGAAGGCAGATGCTTAACCTACTGAGCCATCCAGGTGCCCCAAAACAATTTTTAAATAAGCTTTACAGAAATATTAAATATATCAAACACTTATTATTTCTTTTGGAAATGTCTGTTTTAGAACACTGTCTAAAGCTGTGATCCTTATTAATGTGTGCAACAATTCAACATTAATCTTGCACACAATGAGAATGTAGTATGTTCTTTTTAGTATAGATTCAAACCCATATCTACTTATGTTATTCATATTTATTCGTATCTTTCAGAATTTTAACATAAAATATTTTAAAACGTTTTTTATAATTTTAATGGGTGAAACCTGTTATAATTATTATGTGACTATTTAGATATCATACACACCAATAGGACAAGATACAAAATGTAACTGCTATTTTCTAAAGAACACATGTTAAATACTACTTATATAAAAGGCTTGTAAAATTGCAGAACTAATGTAATAACCCTCCAAACTTCATGAAGTGGAGAATTATTTAATGAATGAACAGGGGGGTACTAGTTGCTGCCTGTTCACATGTGTCAAAATCGGCAAGCGTTTGTGTAAGCTCTCCTTTGGAGGAATGTAATGGTTTCTGTGTATGTGGAAGATGGAGAAGAGATCTTTTCTTAGAGTCAGTGTTGAACACAGGTTTTCATTTGTTCAGTTCTTTCACATGCCTTCCCCATCCCCATCACTACCTCCCTGCCCGGAGAACAGACTAAAGCTTAAAAGAGATGTTTCCTAGTGCTTTTGCATACCAAGACTTAAAAAGGGAGGTGTATATTCTAATTTGTTAAGGATGATGTAATGTAATGATAAAAACTCACTGACATTATATGGAGTGGGGAAATACCACTCTGCAGACAAAATAATGAGTTAAAAAGAAAAACAAACAGTATTAGTTTTTGTAACCAGTGTGATAATACTGTATTTTATATATCATCTGCTTAGTTCTGTTATGCAGTTCTGATCTTGGGTAATTGACTTTGGTAATTCTATGAGAAAAAGAAATAGCTCCAAAAAGCATATAATCATGTAAAGCTGACTGTCTCATGTCCTGCTTCTTACCCTCCATTGTGTTGGTCAGGATGCTAGCTATGCTCATGGCTCTTTGCCTTCCAGAGGAATCCTCCATCATCTCCATTGAAATCTGGTAAGAACTTAGCCTTCTCTTTCTGACTTCCGTTTCAGTGGTGGTGCCCTG
Source organism: Ursus americanus (assembly GCF_024610735.1). NCBI lineage: Eukaryota > Metazoa > Chordata > Mammalia > Carnivora > Ursidae > Ursus > Ursus americanus. The sequence continues at coordinate 43,946,202 of NC_142127.1, forward strand.
CAAACCAAATACTGATGGTTCAGACCACCCTTTCAATGAATAATACAACACCACATAGCATTTCTTTGGAAAATCATGCTACATGCAGTTTTTCCAGGTAATAACTTTCAAGTTATGATAAAATACTGAGTCTATTGTTAAGTTATAAACACTTTTTAAAAATTATCACAGGTGATAGTGTTTAGCAAGAATTTACCAGTTAGATGCATTTGTATAGGGCAATTTTGTTGCAGGAATGTTTTAATTAACCTGTTGGAATTTTCAGAGAATTTTTCATAAGCATGCTAAAGTCATATGTTGTTTTATTTCATTCAAATACAGATTATTTTCGGCTTATCTCAATAATTAATAATCAGATCAGTCTTCTCCCCCCAAAATAGTAAGGTTATAATGTTGCAAGGCTGAATTGTTTTCTTTAAAGCTATATTGACAGTATTGACATATATGGGCCAATTTTTTTCCATGCACAAACACAGATGTACAATGAAATGTGTGTGCTTTCCTGAGATTTCTTTGATTATTTCTATATGCCATCCTATAAGAAATCAAAACATTTTAGAGTCATTTTAATACACATCAAAACATTTTAGGATCTGTGTAATATTGATATTTGTATGGAAACTGCCTATTGTCAATGTATTGGTCATGATAATACTTAATTTTAAGTATATTAAATTTCCAGAATATGAATAATTATATAATTGTGTGTGAGCATACATTTATAATAACAATTTAGTTTTCACAGTGCCCATTATTTTGTGTTGGTAGGTCTACTTAATTTGCAGATATGTTTTCTCTCAGACTCTAAAAACTCTGAGGCATTTGAAAGCTAATGGTCCCATGCAATCCAATTGGTTCTAAAGATTCATTGTTTTTCGTTTAATAGATCATATATTATTTTTGAGGCATTTCATCTTGGGGAGACAGGATAGCATAACAGGCTAAACCGGCCAGGCTTTGATTATTTCAAATTGGTGTATAATGTCAGTAGTAGCTAACTTATCTATTATCACCTCTGGCGGAAGTTGTCCAGTAGGTGAGGTTAGAGCTGATGGTCCACCCACCAAGGAAACCACACCATTGCAATCCACAGTGCTGTGCATCTTCCCATTTGCTGGAAGCCCTGGCACCATCCTGGATGACATACTGGCCTGACTAACGTTACTGTTGCGTCGCTCTCCATGTCTGTGCGGCACAAACAGTGAGTCTCTCCGGCTCTCGCTGTCTTCAAATGTACTGTGCTCATCATCAGCAAAGTCGTTTTCAGAACCGACATCCTTTGCTCGACCTCTGAAGCTGAAAATGCTTGTTTTGCTATTGCGTCGTGGGGAAAACAGGGAGCCACGGATACTTAACAGAGACTGAGGAGAGAGCAAGGAAGAAAGGAATTGGGGGGGGGCGGGGAAACACAGTTACTTAACAGGTCTTAATATTGCAGAATCTATTTTCATTTGGATTAGAATAGTCTTGCTCTTAAACACAGGTAATCAAGTTTATTGAGAACACATACATTTTGATATTTTTATTAAAGACCACAATGCAAATTTTTAAGTATAAGGAGTGTTTTTTCTGATTGAAGACTCCTAATTTGCAATTCGCTAAGTGCATAACCATTTCATTTGATCTTAACTCTAATACTATGAGGTGGATTTTGTTATCATAATGTTATAGGTGTGGAATGTGATGCTGGAAAGGACAAATCTTTCTGGAGGAAGTGGTGGTTAAACAAATAGTAGATGGCTTTTACTCTGAAATGCTATGATCTGAAGGGCATGCAACTTGGAAAGTAAATTATGACTCAAGATAGATTGTTGGCTCAAATTTAAAATATCTGTACCAAATATGTTACTTGTAGATAATGTTTTAAAAACAAAAATGTTATCTCTCTGTTCTCTTCTTTTGAATTCTAAAAGGAAATTAGTTTACTCTTTTTCTGGATCTGTTTGTCTCTGTCCACGTGGGAATAAAAGTCACGAAACTTACCTATGATGCTGTCTTCCAAATTTGCTAATAGTTTCCCAAATAGCTACTAGTGAGTGATTCACCTTAAGAAAATATATGTCGTAACAAACACAACAGAGAGAATTCCTAAAGTGCCATATAAATAGTTATTATTACATAAATTCAACACTAGATTAAAAAAGCAAGACATACATACATGACTTTACCAAAGAGAGTGATGTGTAAAAGACAGCTTCTCCTTCTGATCTCACTTTAATTTTATTAAAAGCAACTGGATGATTCAAAACCTTTTTATTACATATGTTCACAAATAAATTGAGTAAATGGTTTCTGGTACTAGAAAATGACGATTTAACATGAAATCCATTCTTTCACCTTTTGAATGAATTTTCAACTAGCAGCACCAAATATCTCTATTCTAACTTTGGTCATAGTTTTCAAAAGCATCTCTATTCAGTCTGTGGAATCTTTGTTTACTCTCCTTATCATTAACAATGACATTCCCCATTGTTCCCCCTGCTTGGACTCTTGTGACCTCTCCTACCTGTCTTCATAGCCAGGGTGTATATATATATATATATATATAAATCTGTGTGTGTGTATATATACGCACACACACGTATATATGTATGTATGTGTTTATATATTTGTATGTATATGTATATATATATATATATATATGTACACACACATATGCATACATATCCATATGGCCGCAGCAAACATTCCTGGACCTTCCCATTCTTCCTCCAAACTTCAGTATAAAGCCAAATAAAATAATTTTAGTGGGAAAAAACATAGGAAAGGCAGACTCCATCAAATTTATTTTTGGATCCTCTGCCTAATTAGGTCATGCTGATTTTCTTAGGCCCCATTTTTAGCTTTATTTTTATGGCTTTTCCCAGACTGCAAAGCACCAGAATAATCATTGTTGCCCTCTGTCATAGTGATGTTCTGGAAAGATATTATTCATTAAGAACTGTGCTGTTGCTTTGGACTTAAAATATCTACAGGAGCTATTATTGGCTATCCAGCTTGTCCAACCCAAGACCGTGTCTTTGTGACACTCAGTTTGTATACAGTTGGCTACCAAATGTCAGACAGTAGTTAGACTGATTTTCTAGTTAATCAAAGTGATCAAGAAATCAGTTATTATGAAGACTTAAATTCAACCCCCAGTATTGAAGAATGTTAATGTTTTTATCTCCTTAGACTCAATTTTAATTATCAATATAATATTGGTTATTATTAGACTTACGTTTCAAAACTTTAATATGTATTTTTAAGTCCCAGTTTTGTTTTGTTTTGTTTTGTTTTTTTGACTTGGGATTCAGTAAGTAGGGGATAGGAACTCTGGAATCTGAATATTCAACACACATTCCAGGTGATTCTAATGTAGGTATTAGAAGAACACTAACTTTGTCTTACATTAATTCCTAGGGTGGTTCAATGTTATCATCTTAGTATACCTGTGTTCGGTGACTGTCTTTGGAAACTGAAAGTCAGTCTGTACGATATTGGAAACTGAAAATCAGGATGTACAATATATGGTATGTATGCATGTTTATAATGTATCTGGTACATGCCTTTAATTTGGATGTTTTTATGTTGGGGTGTTTTCAAAGGCATTCCAGAATTTTGAGTTTATTTGAAACTTCTATTCACTCTTTGGAAAGTATAATAATGGGTGTGAGCACAGCTTTCAAGGCAACAGAGACTGAAAAAGAAGATAACAAAAATAGTATTCAGAGAAAATAAACCAAAAATAACACACTAGAAGATGCAGCAAAGTAGAGGGAATACCCACAGCTGTGGCAGCCCTTTCTCTAAGGAAAATAAGCTTTTATACTTTAAAGACCAAAAGGCCATTTTTCTTAGCCTCAGGCATGGCAAAACACAAATCCCAGGTATCTTTATTTTTTTGCTTGTTCCAAGAAGGTAAATAGGAACTCTCTCTCTTATAATTTTCATTAACAAAAGGGAAAATAGAAGAAATTAGGTCTGTAAAACATAATCCTGAATGTAGGGATTGAACTTGAAGTGAGTTGGGAAAAGTCAAGGTGCAAGATGATGCAGAGAATGTAAAGATATTCTAGTGGAAACATGTAAAGTGAGTATTGGAAATACTTAATAGCATTTCAGGTTAACTGTATGTACCTATCAATATTTTCAATAAATCAACAACTATACTTGGTTAGAGCAACAAACCTTCTGGTTTAAAATAAATTGTCTTGGTGTGTCCAAACAACATAGCTAAAATCTTTGGAGGGGATTCACTTTTCATTGTACACTCTTAAGTACCTTTTCATGTTGTACTATGAACATGATTTGTTTATTTGAAGATAAAATAATGTAATAAATGTAAAATAACATTTAAAAATTTATCTAAGTAGAGGGTAGGACACCCATAATTTGTGACTTCTCTGCCTTGACATTTTCAGAAGATAAATTTGTTTTGAACGCATGCCATGTCCATCTTACGCTTCCTATTCCTACTACCTTCACCGATTCTCTGTAGTATCACAGAGCCCTTTTTCATTTATACAACCGGAAATTGTAAACTGCTTCTGGCATATTTTTGCTTGTGAGTTGTGTTAATGCTCCCTGCCTGTCTTTGCTGGGGTTTGTAAATATCAATGTTAATAGCATCTTTCTTTTACTTTTGAAATATCTCCCATCTGTCTATCTGTCCTTTATCTATCTACCTATCTATTTATCTAACTACCTACTATTTATCTACCAATACTACAAAATGAACTACATATGACATATGCATATACTGATTCTATTTTTAGTATTAAAACTCTGGCTGCCACCTAATTTCTCTCTGCCCCTAACCTCTCTGTGGTTCACTCAACACAGGCCTCCCAGCTGTTCCTTGAGCATTCCAGGCGTACTGCCATGGCAGGGCCTTACATTTGGCTCTTTCATGGGTCTGGGATGCTCTTCAATAAGATAGTCTCTTCCCTTGCCTCCTTAAAAATCTCTTTGCTTAAATGTCTCCTTTGCAGTGAGGACTTCCCAAACCACCGTATTTAAAATTTTTACATCTACTTAGTGCTCCTGATCCCCTTCTCGTGATTTGCTTATTTTTTCCCATAGCACTTATGCCTTCTAACATAGTCTGTAGCTTATTTATCTTATTTATTGTCTGTTTTCTTCTTTAGTATAAATTTCCATGAGATCAGTGAATTGTATCTTTCTTTGGTTCACAAAGTATTTTCATTTTCTAGAACTATTTCTGCTACATAGTAGGTGGTCAATAAATATTCGTTGATTGGCTGAGTGAAGTAATCCAGTTTCTATTTGAGCACAGTGATGAAACAATGATGGAAACAATACTGTTTTCAAAAACATATAAATATGCTTATGTAAATATTGCTACTGTGCATACACATTTGTGATCATTGCAACTACTCAAAAGTTTTTAGTTTCCCTCATTTGGAATCACTCATCAATTTTAACCTAATAAGAGCTTTACTGCTTGTCACATAAGGTTTCTATATATTGTGTAATCTCTCACAACTCTTTAAGGTGGACATTATTACCCCCTTTTACAGAAATCTTACAAAAATACAAGTCACTTGAGTAGGGTCACAGAACTCACTTGGGGGTTGAGATATGAACACAAGCTTATGTGGTGTCAGTCATTATAGTATAGTGTCAAATACTCCTAATGACTCCTAAAACAGTCCTAATAATGCTAAAATATCAAGGCGACAGTTTAAGACAAAAGAATCTGGTCAAAGAAACTAACTTCCCCAATAGAGCTTCCAGTTAATCCCAAATGTGATGTACTTATTTAAACCATACTTTATATTTGTTTTGGGCCAAGATAGTAATTGGATCTCTTGATATTGGCATTATCTGGAGGAAAATGGTTTTTATCCTTTAACTTCTCGTGTGTACATCTATTTTGTCCTACTATGAGAATTCAAGTTATTAATAGGGAGTTTATTTTTTAAAATTTTATTTACATATTTGATACAATTGATAAACACCCATTGATAACTTGCGTATGCTCTTTCCTCCCAACCAAGAGCTAAACACTATGCTGAATTTGTGCTTATCACTTCAATTTTTTAAAAAGTTTTTTTTCTTTATAAGAAGGATATCATACCTCTTGGTTGATGTATAGTTTTTTGCTTTATCTTAATTACATAGTGTCCCTCAAAGCATTATTTTTAGGGTATAATGCTGAGCCAGATTAATATGATTAGAAAAGTTAATAATTCATCGCACATGAAATTCTAGTGGAACCAAATAGTGTTCAAAGTCATAACTATACTTATCAGAGATTTCACAATTATTTACTCTTTACATTATGCAACCCATAAAATGTATTAACAAACAATTAAAACCACTTTCCCTCTTTGACTTGAAAATATGTTGAAGAACTGTGTAGTTGGCATTAAGTCAGAGCAAAAATAGACTGTCTTCAATTTAGATCTCTTCCAAGAGCATTTAGGTCATCATTTCATTCTAATGTCTCATAGCGTGACACCATGTCAGCATATATAATGGAGACTTATGACAGCATGGTTCACATATCAAAAGATCAAGGCAAAATCCAGAGACATTTCTTTTCAAAATTCATGCATATGTGGCAATCACAACCTCAGATAATAAAGGCAGACACCCATATGCAAAGATAATAAGTTCATTTGAGGTCTCAAAATGAAAAAGGTAAACAAGAGATTGCAAAACTCTCACTGAAGAGAGAAGTCTGACAAGTTTTACCCCTACACCCCCCAAAAACAGAAAATTAAGAAACATGGTCTCAAAATAGTGTATGCTTAAAGCTGATTGCCTTTAAAGTTATTAATGGTTTAGTAAAAGTCTCTTTTAAAGGCAGCTTATGATACAAATTAAATAATCATGTTAAATGTTAGTTCCCTGTCCCTCATTTATATCAGATATTACAAAAATATACCAAAACAAAATACAGTAATTACAAAGCAATAGCAATGACAGAACAAACTGGAGCACTTCGTAGAAAACCATACCTGATGAGGGGAGTAGAATTTCTTGTCACTAGTCAGTCGGTTTCCATCCATGGAGAAAAGGAAACTTCTTCTTTTGACACTGTCCTCAGATTCAGATTTGGGAAACCTGTCTCCTTCTCCTTTGTTGTTTCCTTCAAGATGTTCCCTTTGTCTTCTTTTCTTCCTTCGGTTCCTCCACTCCTTAGCACTTTTAGAACTTAATTTTGATGCTTCTGATGAACTTTCCAGGAGCTCTCCTAACCCACCTATTCCACTGAAATCTCTTGAAGCAGCTGATGCTGCTGCAACTGCCTGTTTAAGACAAAGCCAGGCACTGTTTACAACAAGTAATTTTGGAAACCGTTGACTATGGTACAGATATTGCCATTAAGACTACTAACTGTAGGTTAACATTGTGTCTTCTGGTCATTTCATTGTGTCTTAAGAGAGTTTACCTAATAATGACAATTTAAGACAGTATAAAGCAATATGCTAACCTATGCATTAAGGCAAGAAAAGTCTGGTTTGGCACATCTCTTGGAAAGCCTTTAAAAAAAATCTAACTCTTTTGAGATTAGCTTCATTTTCAAGGAAAATTGCTCTCTTAAAAATATCTTCTACATTTTAAAAGCAAATGTTCTCTTAGTGGTGCTTGCTGGTCTGATTACTATTCCAATTCCATCCACAGGCTTGTTCTTCCCACATGTGATTGTGAACAACCGAGTGGTATTTTTTCCTTCTAAATCTAGGTCTAAGACTTTTTCTTTTCCCTTTCTGTGAACTCAAAGCATTTAAAGTGTCTACTATTTTACCACTAGTTAGAAGTACTGGGAATATATTGGCTAGTTTGACCTCTTCCTCCATCTGAATTACACTTAGTACCATAGTTCACATCCTTGGGCTTATGTTAGATCCAGAGATTAACATGATTAATTTATTACATAGCACTTTGTTTTAAATTTTTAAATGTTTATAAATTATCTATTATTATTATAAATAATAGCAAATGATTAACATATCAATCAACAGGTACCTGAAATAATCATTTAAGGGATTATGAGATCTTCTTTAAATATTTTCTTTTTATGGTTCAGCGCTAAATATATGTAATCATTTTGAATTTCCAAATATACTAAAGAAACAACCAACTCTAAGATGAAGCATGGCAAATTATTTTGTAATGAATATTTTTAGTATTTTTAGACTGGAAGTGATCTAACCATGACTAGAGGAGATGAAACTGTGATATAGTTCCTAACAAGGCTAAGTTCTCATTAAGTATATTCCTGCTTTTAAATATAATCATGAAAGTAGAAATGATTAGATTATGAGAATACTGGTTCAACTCTTTACATATACAACTCTTTACTAAATATAAACAACTCTAATTTATCTACCCATTTTGTTTTATTTTCTCGACTAGATATATGCTACATAGGAATTTTGTCAAATGAGTTTGTACACATTGCCTAG